>NC_056739.1:125888851-126033851 GCF_019279795.1 Protopterus annectens | reverse complement strand
TGAACACTAATGAATTTAGGCATTTGACACAGACTGTGTGTGTGTGCGTGCGCGTTTGGGCGCACAGTACGATTATGTGCGCATTTGGGCACACAGTATGATTATATAAAGTTGTTTACATAAGCACTTGGGAGCATATACACACACAGACATACAACCATGCATGCATATGCATGCTATCACTTGTCATGTATATGGATAATCGGAGACAGATCAACGCAAGAAAATATATCATTTGAATACACTTTAAATAAGCCATATGAGTACCTGTCTTGCTGCTGGTGAGCAGAACACATACACTATTCTGGAGTAATGCAAACTGTACTATTAGGAAGATACCTGCAGCACAAACTAGGTACAACTCTACAAAGTAATCCACAAGGCGTAACTGAATTTTATGTGGAAAATTGCAAAGTGTAGTTTAAAATTTTTGGACACACTGTTATATGAAAGTAGTCAGTATATGAGTTGTTTCCTGTAAAGGATGTGTAGTTTTATGGATACGGATATAGTGGTGTAGAAAAAAAACATTCTGAAGATTTTAAAATCATTTGTTGCACTGTTATCCAAGCCAAGTTAGTTTATATGGTGGCTAGTTAATGTAATGTCTTTAAAAACATGTAATGCTTTAAATTTATATTTTACTGTAATTGACCTGCTAGATATACATCAATACATTTTCAGAATTATACAATATCTGCAAATTCCAACAGTTGCATTTAACAACTTGGACAGATATGCACACACACAGATTTGGGACATACACACATAAAAGTGCTTACAAACACAGATACCATGTTCATAGCACACATCAGTGTAAAAGGTCATACATAATGACTGCCTGTTAAAAATCAGCCTGAACTCTAAAATTCCATGTCAAAAATAACTGACCTATAACGTATTCAATGTAAAAACAAAGAATTGAAGTAAAATTAGGCAAAATGAGAATCTTCCAGTTGAATGCAGAAATAACGATCATCCCTCAGCTCAGTAAAAATTCCCAGTTTGTTGAAAAAGTTAAACTAATATTGTATATTTATTTGACATTTGTTGACCTGGTTGGTCCAGCTGGGCCGAAGCCCTTTTTCAATGGAGACCCGGAAAGAAAAGCTCCAGAAATACATAGCCACTACAAAGAGATAAAACATAGTTGTATAAAACAAGTTTTACAAAATTTAACAAAAATTGCAAATTGGAGAATAAGACACGAGATTGCTAATGGCTTCTAAACATCAGAAATGTATAGACTATTACAGTACAGAGTAAATGTTACACAAATAGAAATGTTTACGTTGTTAATCTTCAGTTCACCTGAAAAGTAGGCGTGGGAAAGCACTATTAGGTGGAAGAGAAAGGAAGTAGCGGGATACGGGTGAGGGAAGGGGGGAGTAAGACCGGTTGCCCCAGAGAAGTAAAGGTCAGTCTGGGGATGTTTACACTGACATAGTCTTATATTGCTTAGGTGTTTTTTTAATGCATTTATGAACTGATGTTTGGGCTTAATATCTCGAATGTCAAGTGGAAGTTTATTCCAGTTTCCAGCTGGCGTACAGCTGTAAAGGTTTTTGCCGAAGTTGATGTTTGGCATGTATATGGTAAGAAGAATGTTGTTCTGAGCTCCGAAGTGTCCTAGGTGGGGAGTAGGAGGAGATAATAGAGGAAATGCTGGGACAGAAAGATGGTTGGTGCAGTATCGAGTGTTGTTATCTGAAGCTGAGAGAGGAGAAGGTTACGAGGAAGCTCTAACCAGTTTAGTTTCCGGAGTGCTAGGCAGTGGTGGGAAAAGTATGGGAGTTCTGCAACAAATTTAGCAACCTTGTTATAGGTGGTTTCTAATTTAGAGAGAAGGGTGATTTGTAAGTTGGTGAGTAGTTGAGAGCCGTAGAGAAGGGTTGGTAATAGATAGGCATGGGAAAGGGCTGTCTTGGCTTTACTAGACAAAAAGTTTTTGTTCCTGTGGGGGAGTTCAAGTTTTTGGTGGGTTTTCTTAATGTTACTGAGTACATGTAGGTCAAATTTTAGTTGGTCATCTATAATGACCCCGAGTAGTTTGGTGTGGGTTTCTACTGTGATGAATGTGTTATTGTAGGAAGCGATAGAGAAAGAAGGTTTTAGATGATGCATTGTTTTTGGGACAAAAAGCAAGAGTTTAGTCTTCTTTTGGTGTAGGATTAGCTGATGTTGGTTGAGCCAGTTTTCAATGGACAAAAAGAGTTCTGAGTTGTAGTATGGAGCTTGGGGAGGGTATCGGCTCTAGTGATGACTGTGGAGTCATCAGCACACTGCATCAGAGAAGACTGGGGAGTTGAGGTAGATAATTGATTGGTAAAAATATTAAGTAGTAGTGGGCCCAGTACCGAACCTTGGGGAACTCCCGTGTTTATG
The DNA here is from genome assembly GCF_019279795.1 of Protopterus annectens. Lineage (NCBI taxonomy): Eukaryota > Metazoa > Chordata > Ceratodontiformes > Protopteridae > Protopterus > Protopterus annectens. Next base: position 126,031,466 of record NC_056739.1, on the reverse strand, counting down.
GGGAGATCTGGGGAGATAGCAGAAAGCCATTTTACAGACTGGAAGTGATTGCTGAGGTAGCTAGAGAACCAAGAGATAGTAGAGGTACATAGGTTGAGTTCAAAGAGTTTATCTGAGAGGAGGAGGTGAGAGACTGTGTCAAAAGCTTTTGAGAGATCAAGAAAGAGACTAGTTTGTTCTGGTCCCTGGCTTGTGAGATGGCTTTTGCCCTAGTCACAGTACCTCTACTGCCCTCATCTCCTTTATCAACACCATGTTGGGTGGGGGTGATTATGTTCTCTTGTATGAGGTATTGTAGGATTTGTCTTTGAGAGGGGTGATAGAATTGCAATGGGCCTAAAGATGGATAGTTCAGTGGAGCTGTCACCTTTATGGATGGGTAGGGTGTAGAATTTTTTCCATATTGCTGGGACTTTGACCTCATTGATGGATCGATTAATTGAGAATGGAGATGGGTAAGGCTACTGAGTTGGCAGGGTTCTGGAGAAAGAGTGAAGGGAGATCATCTGCTGAGGAGGAGCACGGCTTAAGTTTAAGAAGTAGGGATTTAATGTAGTTGGTGGATACAGTTTTCAGGAAGAAGGCTGAGGAGGTGTTGGAAGTTTTAGGAGGGTTGATGGGTATGGTAGACTCTGTGTTGGAGGTTGGATGGTTGGTTAGTTTGCTAATGGAGTCAATGAAATAGGAGTTAAAGTTAGTAGCAATTTGGAGAAGAGTGTTTGTAGGGCTGGGTTGGGGGGAGGAGGGGTTTCCTGGATGAAGGATGTGGTTAATTGAATGCCCAGAATTTCTTTGGGTTGCTTAGGTGTGTTTCAGGAGGGTTTGTGTAGTAGTTTCTCTCATCATTGGTGCCTTCTTTCTTAGTAAGGTTGCGTAGGTGTCTGTCTGTACTGTTGGAAGTGGGAAGGGAGTTTGTTTTTTGTCCAGAGCTTCCAGGTTTTATCTCTCTGGGCCATTAGGGTGCAAGTGATGTTTGTTAGCTAAGGGGGATATGGCTGACTTTTTATTCTAATATTTCGAATGGGGGCTAGGGAGTTGAGTATATTAAGGAATGTTTCGTTAAATTGCATTACTGCCTCGTCAAGGGGTATGGGGTTAAGGAATGATCAGTCTCTTTTAGAACCTTTTTTTTTCCCAGTAAACATCTTTATTATCATGTATGACATGGGCATTCTTGCATTTATATAAATGAAAATCAAACCACATTGACGCCACTTTAGTTGCAAACATTATACATAACAGACACCATTGAAACAACTGTAATTGCAAACATTATACATTGCTTATAATCTGTCCAGCCATTGTCCATTAAGCATTGTATGGCTCAGTCAAATCCTGCCTGTTAAACCTTGTTCCTTCTCTGCATATATTGTTCCCACAATTCCCATTTTTTCCCATGTAGTTTGTTCCTTCCCTTTTCTAAAGATGCCGCTTCCAGTTGTTTTATCTCAGTTACTATATTCACTACTTCTAGTAAAGTTGGTCTAGACTTTGATTTTCATTTTCTAGTAATCTCTTTTTCTAGCTGCCACAATAATTAGACTCGGCAAACCTTTACTATGTCTTGGCAATTCCGATTCTGTCATAGGTCAAAAAAAAAAATCATCTCCCCAGTCAGTCCAATCCATTCGCCCAACATTTCCAACAGAGCAGTCCGCAGGGAATCCCTAAAGTCTGCCAGCTCATTACACACCCAAAAAATATGTTCCCAGCCACCTCTTTCTTGCCCGTCATACCTCAAACATTAGCGATCCACCTGAGGAAAAATTCTTCGGAGTCTACTTGGGGTATAGGAATATATATGTAAATGTTTCTGGACAAAGATCTTCTAGACTTTGTTGCATGTTTGGGAGATAAACGTATATCCCCCTTCCATTGTCTCTTTATGAGCTGTTTATACAATCTCTCTTCCCAAACATTTCTAAGCTCCTCTGATTGATTCTTATAATTATCATGCAATATTTTATATGCTCTACTAATTATTCCTTTCTTAATGGCAGCTTCTGTTCTAGATTCTATTAAAAAGTCTACCAGTGCTGGTCTTTCATTTAGAACCCCCCCCCTATTTCTTTCTCTTTGCCTATACTCTGATATCAGTCTTTGCTAGAGAAGGCACTCCCTAACGTGCAGTCCAAATAAATTCTTGGCCTCTTCTCATTCTATTACCGTTCTCTTTTCTGGTTATTTTCTCCCACTATCTTGGTTCATTTGCCAGTTTTCTCCAATAAATTCCAACCCCCTCTTGCCTATTATCTGTATCCCTAACCACAGTCATCCCTATCGGCAGAATTTCTTTTTCTCCATTCTCGTGCTGGTTTATTTAGAATACTCTCTGCTATTTTATGAATATAATGCCCTGTATGACTTTTGTTGTTCTCCTTAAGAGACTGCATCCAAAATCCCAATCTCTCCTTATTTTCGAGCTTCGCCTTGTATCATCATTCCATTCCACTTTTAATTATAGTTTTCTACTCGTGCTATGCCTTAACTGTGTAGCCCTAAAATATCCCCCCAAATTGGGTAATCCTAGTCTGCCTTGTTCTGTTGGAAGAATCAGCTTACCCCACTTGACCCCTTGCTGTCTTTCCTTCCCAGATAAAATCCTTCAACTCTTTAATTGCTATACACAATTTTTCCTATGGTTGATAAAATAAATAAATAAATAAATAAGATATGCCTGACCTGTGTACAAGACCAAGGGAACTAAAAGCATTTTAACTGTTTGTATCTTACCATCCATATCCATGCAACAAAGCTTCCATTTTCACAATTTTTGTATCATCTTCTGTTCTCTTCCCACATATCCGTAGCTGCCATAAGAGTCATTTCTAATCCAGACTCCTAAATACTTCATTTTATTATGTCCCCACAAATATGGATATTGTTGGACCAATTCGTGTGTGGGTACATAATTGACAGCTATTGCCTTTGTTTTAGCTTCATTAATTTTTTATCCTGAGAAGATCTGAAACTGTCTTAAAATGTTACACAACACTGTAGTGTCCCCTTATGGTTTTGTATAAAATATCATCTGCAGATAGAGCCAGCTTTTCTTGACTACCATACTAATTATATCCTTGAATTTCCGAGTCCCTTATTTTCTTTGCCAATGGTGCTAAATGTAATGCAGACAACAAAGGGGAAAGCGGACAACCCTGCCTTGTTCCTCTACTCAAGCATAAATTATCTGATAGGACCCTGTCCACTTTAATTTTCTCATCCTATCTCTCATATATACTCCTAATCAGCCTTATAATTGTATCAGGGAAAGTAAATGCTTCCATTACCCTGCACATGAAGTCCCAGTCTACTCTGTCAAATGCTTTCTCTGCATCAAGACCCACCAGTAAAAGTAGTACTTTCATGCATTCTGCTTCCCTGTGGATCATCAGTGTTCTGTTAACATTGTCAAGTGTTTGCCTCCCCTCCACAAAACCACACTGGTCCATATTTATCAATTTTAGTATCACTTTTGCCATTCTTTTAGCCATTTTAGATATGAACACTTTGTAATCATGGTTTAGTATTGAAATGGGCCTGTATGAAGCTGGATCCAATGGATCTTTACCCTCTTTAGGTATTACCGTTACCACCACTTTCTTCCACGATGCTGGTACTTCTCCTCTTAAAATACTGTTAAGCAAAACCTTCCAGATCTTCATCAGTTTTTTTCCCTCCTAGCTTCCACAGTAATACCATCTATTCCTGTCCTAACTGTTAGTAATTGAGCGTCATCTACCTCTAACCTTGGCATATTTAATTCTTCCATAAACATTTCCATCTGTGCATTTTCTTGATTTCCATATTTCTCTGCTTTATACAAACTTTCAGAAAATGTCCAAAATATTTCTAATACTTCTTCAGGATCTCTTATCTTCCTTGTTGTTATAGGCTCCATAAGCTTGGTGACAACCCTTTCCACTTTCTGATGCCCGAGTCATGGTAAAAGTTTTTTTTTTTGCTTTGGAATTATCAAAAACAATTGCTTAACAGCAAACTTTCTAAACTTGTGTGCATATTATCAAGGTAATCCCTTATTTTCTGTTTAACATTCTGCAGTTGCTCCTTTTCTTCGGAGAGATTCCCCCTATTTTGCAATACTTTTAGCATTTGTCAGTCCCTCTAAATAAATTGTGTTACTTCTTAACCATATCTCCCTTTCCTTTATTTCCACCCTACTTTAATTTTATCCCACACCCCAGCTATATTTTCTGAAGAAATTTCTATCTTCTCTAGTAGCTCCTGAATTAATTCCAAAGCCCATTGCTTAAGTTTCTCTCTTTTCAACCAATACACAGGAAAGCACCCGTGTCTCATTTTTATTTCATTGCCTTTTGTTTTCATTTTGGTTATTGGTGCATGATCTGAAATAGTTTTTGAGTGCATTTCAAGACCTTCAGTTAAATGCACATGTTCCTGTGAAATATAAATTCTATCTTTTTTGTATCTTGGAGAATATGTATATTCACTCCAAACTCTTAGTACATCTTCCATGCCAAACATTTTCATACATTTCTTAAAAAATCTACCCTCCTTTGTTACATTTCCCATTCTAGGCCCCCCAGACACATCTTCACTGTTGCAAACCAAATTCCAGTCTCCACCTGTAAGTAATATTCTTTGGCGAAAGGCGGTACTGCCAGTACAGCTAGCTGGAATTTTGTAAATAATGATGTCATTTGTGAATATCAAACTGTTTGATACAAGATGCTGGTGTTCCAAATGTATTGTAACTGTATGTCATGTGTATATCAAACTGATGTGTACAGACGTTTGTGGTGAAAATGTATTTGTAAAGTGCTTGTGTTTGAAATGTATGCACAGCATGCCTTACTGGAGAGAACAGAAATGTACATGCACTATTGTAACTGTTTAAATGTATATGTTTTTTAACAGAGGAAATTGGAGGGTTAGCTCAGTCCAGCAAACTTTAGAAAAATATCTGAAATTAAATCATTTTATAGGCTAGGCCATAAAGATGCTATCTCACAAGTCTCAATGCAGCCAGAAACACAAAGTCTGTACTAGGAACCTTTCTGTATTATCTTTAGGGTGAACTAATCACTACTCTGGAAGCAAAGAGGTATGCAATTGTTTTATGACTTCTAGCACCTGCCAAAGATCTGAACAAAAAGCCCTTGTGTGTGTGTATTTTTATAGGTAGGTGCTAAGACCTGCCAGCTTCCAGCAGTGGAAGTTTTACATGGGAACTAGAAGTCAGATGGCCAGAAATGATGCAATTCTGAAGCTATCCTAGCAGTAATATTTTAGATATTATTTTGAGAATTGGGCCTGACAACTACAAGGATGACTCATCACATCATATGCCTTGCTCTATTAACTAAGTTATTAGGGTACAGTAACTTTGTTAGATACAGTCAGGAATACAGTGAAGCTTAGTTTAGATATTGTTTTTTTTTTGTCTGAGCCTGTCCTGCAATGTTTTTTTAAATATTTCCTATGGTTTTGAACTCTGTCACTGTGAATATATACTTAGTATTTTCTTGTTCTTTTATTATTTATGACTATTAAATATATTTAAACCTTTTATATTGTGTCTTCTGTGTGGAGGCATACGTGAATGGGGTGTGCCTTCATTGAAGGTTGTGCATCAGGGCTGGTAACCCGGTACATAAAAATCCACTACCAATCATTAGCGGACCGGAGTTCCGGTGTGGTGACCCCTAACCGGGAAAAGCTGAAAGACGCAAACATAATTGTGGCTGATCTTTGTAGAGATATTTTAAGTTCCGAGAGGACTTGCATATTTATTTGGTGACGCTTGTAGGCCACTCCTAATAGCCTTGCTTTTGGTCATACTACCGTTTGTATTAATATTAATTTCACTGAGTATATTGGGTACCCTTGGAAGAGCCTTAAGGTAGCTGGTGAGGGGTTCTGGTGGCAGTGGTAATTACCTTATAGTCTGGAAAAAAGTGTGCATAGCTAGTTAACTTGTGCCAGCCTTTCCCAGGTGAGTGTGTGTGTGTGTGTGTGTGTGTGTGTGTGTGTGTGTGTGTGTCGGCCACTTGGTCAGGGAGACGAAGCACTGGTTGGACAGGGAGAATGTTTGAGGACTTGGCTTTGAACCCTGGCTAAGGACTCAACTCTATAGCTGTGCCAGTGGGGAGTCTTACTGGGGATCTGAAGAAAGAGGGAGAAACCAGCCCTAGCCTGACTGTGGTCTCTGTGAGCTTTTAAGGAAAATTGCACTTGATGCAGAGAGGCTGCATTTGGAAATTGTGTGTGTGTGTGTGTGTGTGTGTGTGTGTGTGTGTGTGTGTGTGTGTATGTATATGTACCTGTTATCATCCCAGTGAACATCCCCCACAGATGCCGGTGGTGAGGATTGAGGCACCTTGATTACTGGTCCAGTAGTTGGTCATTACATATTCCTTGCTGAAAACTGATTATTTCTCCCAGAATTTTCTTAAACTCCGTTAAAGCAGTTTTAAGTGGAATGTAAATGCATGCCAGTATAATCCTTCTCCCTTGACAAGTAATCCCTTATTGCTGTATATCTTCCATTATGGTCTTTTTTCTTCTTCTGTCACTATTGGAGCTCCTCTTGCAATTAACATAAGTACTCATCTTTTCCTTTGCCCCAGATATTCTGCTGGATAACCATCCTGAAAACCTTTCTGTATCAAATTTACATGTTCTCTTCTTTCCCTGTGTGTCTGCTGTAGCATAACCATTTGCACTCTACATTTTTAATGTAGTTCACTACTCTTTCCTTTTTATATTTATCTGTAAGACCATTCAAATTGAAAGGCATTACAGAAATCATCATTTTTTTATATAGTTATTACCACATTTTATGTATTCCGCGGTGGTGCAGCAGTAGCGTTGTTGCCTCACAGCAAGAGGTTCTCCCGTTCGATTTTTGGCTGAAGTGCGGGGAGTGCCTTCTGTGTGGAGTCTGCATGTCCTCCTCGCGGCTGGGTTGGGTGTTTGAAAGACATGCATAAATGGGCGTGCCTTCATTGAAGGTTGAATGTCGAGTTGGCACCTCGGCATTCGTGAAAATCTACTGCCAATCATTAGCGGACTGGAGTTCTGCTGTGGCGACCCCTAACTTAAGACAACAACAACCACATTTTATGTATAACTGATTTTTTTGTTAAATGTCTAGTTCCAGCTTTTATGTTACATGCATATACCGTTCAGCAGGTTGGTCTTTTATGCAGTTGTTTCTTGTCATATCCATTTGTCTATGCCACATCTTACATGACATTTTTTGAAAGCCCTCAAAAAGAACAAAGAAGCCCTACCAACCCCCCCCGTAAAACCTATTCACTTAATAATAACACACAAAACTGTGTACATCTTCAAATACTGAAGTTTTTGCTTCCTAATAAGAACAAACGTTCTAAGTTGATAGCCACACAGGCTACAGTTAACCAGAAAGAAAAGTAAGTCATGCTAAGATGCATGGTACAGACTGTGCTATTAGTAAGTGTTATTTGATTTTGTCTATCTTTATAGCTCTCACAGATGAGAAAACACTTGAATCCTTTCAGTAATCACTTTCTCCACGCAATTTCTCTTTATCAAATTATTTTCTAGTGACATGCAAACCAGACACAAAACTGCTAAAGATACCTTGTTTTCCAGAAAAAAAGCCTTATAATAATCAATATTTTTTTCATCTACATGCTTTGTAATAAACTTGTTACTGGATAATGCCTAATGTCTTAACCCATTCATTTCCTTATGCAAGCATGGGAAAAAGCACACTGATTTTTTTTTTGTCATACTCTCTTAACCAGACCTTTCCTCTTTCCCCCTTCACTTTTTTTTACATTGCAGTGCCTGCATTTCTTAAAAGTGAGCAAAGAAAAAGAGAGAAGGGAGAAAAAGAGAAAAAACAAAAGCCCATGTTTATATTAGTAACCCCATTGTGTTTCAAAAAAAAAAAACTGAGAGAACTTTACTTCAAGTCTACTTGTTTTTTTTGTCCTCTTTAAAGCTGTCCCAGCTGGGAAACCCCCTGATTGCTTTCAGAACATTACATCCTTGCCAATTTCTCTTTTCGTTTTTGTTTCACTCAGCCAGTCTCCTTCCACTAGACTGTCTCCAGTTTCTCTCCATCAGATTCTCTGCATGGAGACATGAGAGCCAGACAGCCAGTTTCTCTTTTTCAGATCATTTCCATGGAAACATGAAAACCAGCAACAGAATTGCTACAAAATATACATGCATTTGCTAGAAAAAAGTCTCATAATATTCAATATTCTTTTTCATTTACTTGCTCTATGTCTTAAAACTAATCAGTCTAAGGTCCTTAATTCAGTCATTTCTCCATGCAAGAATGAGAAAAGGCACATTCATTTTAACTTTGTCATGCCTTTTTAACCAGGCTTTTTTTTTTTTTTTTTTTTTTTTTTTTTTACATTGCATTGGCTAAATTTCTCAAAACCGTACAAGAAGAGAGAGAGAAGTCAAGCTTCACTTGACTAACCCACACGTGTGACCTCAACCTGGTCTGTGACATCATTAGGACTTGTTAGTGGGACAGATTTATGTCCCAGAGACCCCCCCTTCTGTGAAATAGACTCCCTGTCCAAGTCAAGCAGAGTACCTCATTAACCCTTTTAACCTGGATAACTGGATGGGGAAGAGAAAATACACCCCTGGGATTCCACCTGTGTCTCTGCTGGACAGGGGCACTGGGTGCTGACTTGTTGAACATGGGCTAAATTCTTGGCTAGGCTCGCAAGGGCCTTGGGGGCCAATAGCCTAGTAACTTGCTATGAGAAGAGGGGAGAAAAAGAAAGAAAAAAAATCCCTGTTTACAATCCCCATTAACACTTTAAAAATAGCACACAAAGAAAAACATACACCACATATACAGTACTATTAAGAAAAGAAAACATTTTCCTTACTTACAGTTAGCTTTCACCCCTCTTTTCCTCTCTTAAAGCATTTTTCCGAACATTAATGACGTGAAGTAGGGCATATACTTTAGAGTCCCCCGCAATTCCAACAGATTTTCTTGTTCTGTCAAATTTCACAAATATAATTACTGCATTGTAATCCCACAGTAAGTTACTGTTTTTATTACTGCTCTCCATCGCCCAAATCCTGTCTCTGCTTCATTTCCAGTGTACTCTCGATTTTTCTAGTCAACTTTCTTGTTCCCTTTCTTCTCTCCAACATTTTCCATTGAAATACTGGAAAAGGTTTCACAGGTACAGTCTTCTTGTGGTCTCTGTTACCAGAACAAAAATCAGAATCTCCTGTTTCACAGCTCACTTTTTGCTCGGCAAACTTTTGTATTTTCTCCTTAGCATATACTTAAAAAAAAATTGTCCCTTCAGGGAAGAATACCTTAAGGACAGCTGGATACAGCAGTTTGAATCTCACACATGCTTCGTGAAATTCTCTGAATAGTGGAGTGAATGTACTCCTCTTCTTCCTGGTGTACATTGAGTAATCATTCTCCACAAACACTCTGCTGTCTCCCACTTTTAGTATTTTGTTCTTCTGCCACAGTATTGTCAGAATCGACTCCTTCTGCTGGTAGGGCTGCATCTGTGTACTATTAAAGTTCTATGTTGCTTTCTTATAGCTAGGTTTGGAGCATACATATAATGTGCCCTTTCAACTAACAGCTCCTGCTGTGGAATATCAGTGCATTTGCTTATTTGTGCTTTCATAAAATTAATGCAGTCTGTCCCTTCCAGCTTCTCTGTTTTAGCTGAAAATCTCGAGTTTTCCCTGTGTGCTCTGTCCTCTTAGGTCTATTATTTTTTGAAACATCTCTTCCGGAGCAGTTTCGTATTCAGTGGGACTTTAATTCATTTTGACCTCTGATTTTTGCAGCTTTTTCATCTCATCTGAATATCTGTTTAAAACTTCTTCCATTTTTTCCAGCCTTTTGTTGTTTGCGTTGCTATACTCTTATCAGTCTTTTGTTTATTTTAACCAAGTCTTTATGCTACTGTCTCATATCTTCCTGTAGGATATTGGAAGTCATGTCTGAAGGTTGTATTGCTTTTTGCTGAACATCTGCAGAACTTTCCACAGTTAGTGTTTTTTCCTCACTTTTTTGTAGCTGATTTTTTCCAAGTCTTCTGTATTTCTTTGTTCCTGGCATCCAGGTAGTGCACTTATTTGCCAATTACTGAAAATTACTAATAAACACAAGTTTACTGGCCTTCTCTGCTGAGTTTCTGTTTCACACTGTGAGAACTAGAAACAAGCTGTTACTCAGTGTGTAGCCATCTAGGAAGTCCGGTACTCTGACTCGATAAAAGCTAGAACCTTGACTAGAAAAAGATTATAATGTTTAAGCGTAAAATGTAACAACAAATAGAGTAAATACACAATTCTTACTTATTTTATCCTTGGCATATACATAGAGTACAAGAGCTGATATTAGTAATTCATTACAGCTGAATTAACAATCTCTAATAAAGTTGATATCTTTCCCAAATTGCTCCAAAAACCTATCCACGTTTCTGTGTCAAAGAAGTACAACCCTATGGCTTTTGTGCAGGATGGGTTATAGTTTTATTGAGTAATAGTCATTATTGGCAGTTCCCGACCACAGAAATGTGCATTACAAAAGTAGTGTGACTTAACTAACATGTACATGTGTACCTTGCATTCTGACAGTGAAAGCAATAAAATAGCTTAAAAATTTCCCAGTACTGAACCTTAGTAAAATATTTGTTCGAAAGCTGAGGGTGAGGGCTAATGGGAGATGCCCCTCCCCTTATATGCACACTGACTGCTCAGGATATTAATATAGTTAAGAATATATAGGCTATCAGACTGCATGCGATATTAACACGGTTATGAAAATCAGTATTGTTGCCACTGCTTTCTATATCTCTTAGCCTTGGAGTACAAAAATAAGTGAAAAAGCCCAAAATAAGGGAGAGATTTTAAATATTAGTCTTTCTTTCTTGGATGGTTTCTAAAACAGGTTTTGCAGTAGCATGCGCTTTCTGAATGCTGTGAAGTCTAAACCTCAAATGTCTTGTCATTTAAGGACTGGAATCCTCAGCAAAACACTAGATCACAGTCCTTTGAGAAACGGATGAAAGACGTGCAACAAAATAATTTTTAGTTGTTTCAGCTTGTCATAATATCATGCTTTGTCCTGCGTCCAAAAACCCATCAGCCTATCAATTAAGGTGTGTATGCATGAGGTGGGCTAGGCAAGGGTGGGCTTTGTCATCCAGGGTGGTACTTTTTTGAGCAATATTCCTATCCACTGCTCATGCAACATAACATGGCCATTATCCCTAGCTCTTGCTTCATAAGTACCTAAATGCAGAAGCCCCTTTTCACAAAAAAGCAGCCTAATCTATAAGCCTGTTAACAACCAGAAAAGTGTAGAGACTAAATCTAAAAATAATTTGTAAAAATATTGCAGTCAAGTTTCCCTGAAGTAAAGTGAATGGGGACAGTTTCACCTTTTTTCACACCGAATGTGCAGTCCTCTTTGTCATATAATCAAGGCTAATGAAACTAGACTTCTAATGAATGACTTTGAAATGGATCTACTGTGGCTTTCCTTACCATACAATTGGTCTTTTGTGAAACAGCAGTTTACATACTTTGAGTTTATTTATCCTGTAATTGTGTAAATGTTCATTAAAATGAAGGTGGTGACCTGAACTATAATAATTGTGAATTTTATGTGAAAAGTGAGATGAAATTTGACAATATGTTACAGTGGCCCTGAATATGTGCACTGTATGAACTGAGTGACTGTCAGCATCAACGGATAATTTGCAAACAGGCATATATGTAGGTGAAAGCATGGTCGCTGTCCTTCAGTGGCAGATGACAAATAATGGAAAACAAAGTTCAACCATTCAGTTGTAGTTACTGAAATATTTTAACCACCCTTGTCCCTTATTAACTTGGGCACAAACATACATGCCAAGTAGGTGACCATGTTTGGTCTGTTGCTGTCTGGTAATAGTTTTCTTTTAGTTGCTAAGCTATGCCTGACAATTTCTTGTTGCATTGTTATAATAAAACCAGCTGTTGAAATGCAACCAGTCTGCATAGTCACAGTTTCAGAGAACTGTGTTTCACTGTTTCCATGCTCTGCAAAGTCATTTACAGTTGCGGAACTTAAATTACATACAGCATTGCAGAGCTTTATGCATGTTGCCAAATGAAACTAACTATACAGTGCATTATTTCAGGTATTTATTGATTCAAAATACTGTTTTTTTCCTTCTCAGTGCTTAGGCACATAATTGACTTGGAATGCATTCTGGGGTTATCATGTAGAAAAACTAAACGCACCAGATGAGCACCTTTGAGATCTCTCTCTGCAGGTGCAGACAGTAGAACTATGCCATCTCTGCTTTCGTGCTAACTATTAAAAGGGCTATTTGTTCATCAGAAACTTGGTGCATTTTAGACATGTTTAATTCTAATTCACGTCTTCTTTTCTCAATGTTTATTGGAATTTTTAAATAGGATACCAAATTAGTAAACAGATTCCTCAAAACCAGAGGAAACAAATAACACAACACACAACACTACAGCACAAAAAGAAGCCCAAAGAAGAAAATGAACTACATACACTATTTACCAAAAGCTAAAGCATATGTAGAGACCTCCATCGTGTGACACCCTATTTGCTCCTGAAAAAATAGATAAGTAGATAAAATGCTAAAGTACTGAAGAGTTAGGAAATATCCTAGTAGAAAACCACAAGTAGAAAATGTACTGTACAACATGAGCATTATGAGAAATAGAATATAGGTTCATAGGTTCATACATTAGTACTAGGCTAAGTGCCCTTATGGGCTATTTTAAGCCTAGCCAGTTACCCCATGTCGGAATCAAACCCTGCATCTTTTGTTTGTAAGGCAGACACTTTAACCATTATGCCAATCTCCTACCCATATTAAATATAGATGGATTAAAACCAGAAGAATCAAAGTAAAGTTTTCAGTACTTTTGCACAGCATTCAATAACATCTGCTTTGCTCTTGTTAGGAGAGTATAAGATTTTACAAGCTTTTAAATATTTAAGTGATATCTTTGTAAAACCTACTTAGGTCAGTGCTTTTAAACAGAGCCGCTTTTGTGAGACATAGTTTGACAACCATGAAGAGAATTATTAAAACTGTCAAGTCAGTACAACATAAGTTGACAGTAAGATATATGAAATGACAAAATTTTAAGGATATATATATATGTGTGTATATATATATATATATATATATATATATATATATGTATATGTATATATATATATATATATATATATATATATATATATATATATATATATATGGGTCTAGGACATTTCACTGAAAGCCAAATTAATGTGCACTTTTCACTGAAAGCTCAGTTCACTGAAACACATTTCACTGAAAGTTATATATGGCCTTTTCCCCACTGTAGTGTGACCCTGGAGTTAGTATATATAGTAAGGGGGGGTGTAGCCCCCCCCCCTACATATTTTAAATATTTTGAAATATATACATGGATACTTGCAATTCCAATATATTACTCTTTTCAGAACATAATATATACTTAAAATATGTGGGGGCAGTGCCCCCACCCCCTTACTATATATACTAACTCCAGGGTCGCACTACAGTGGGGAAAAGGCCATATATAACTTTCAGTGAAATGTGTTTCGGTGAATTGTGCTTTCAGTGATTTGTCTTCAGTCATTTGAGTTTCAGTGAAATGTGCTTTCAGTGAAATGTCCTAGACCCATATATATATATATATATATATATATATATATATATATATATATATATATATATATATTACACACGCACACACACACAACAATACACACACATAAGTGTGTATGTATGCATGTGTGTGTATTTTTTAAACATCTTTATTAAATTCTTGCCTTGCAGACAGTGACATAGATACACATAAAATAATAGAAAAGTAAACAAACCATATCAAACATTTTTTTTCATGCATTATGCATGCATGTTTTCAAGGTATCATTCAATCCAACATTACACAAATTACTGTACTCTTGTAATTTCCTTAAACCTCACTACTCCTCCTGAACATTCTGAATATACTGTCCCCATAAACTACATTTATTTCTATGTAGGTTGCTCCTTCCACTTTCTAAAGATCCCATCTCCAGTTCCTTTATCTCCTTTACAAAATTCAGTACTTCATTTATAGTTTGTTAGATTTTGATTGCTTTTTTCTAGTACTTCGTTTTGGCAGCCAGTAGCATTAAACTTAGTAAGGCTTTACCATGTCTGAGCAGTTCGTACCCCAGCTCAAAAGAATAATTTCCTTAGTTGCTACCATTTACTCCCCAACATTTCTGATAGAGAAATAGTCTATAGGGAATTTTAAACTCTGCTAACTCATTACACCCCCCCAAAAAAATGTCCCCAGTTGCCTCTCTGTTTCATCACACTGCCAGCATTTGCCATCCGTCTTAGGAAATTTTTTTTTGAAGTCTGCTTGGGGTTTAAAATACCTATGCAAACAATTCCCAAGCAGAAATAGAAATCCAAAACCTTCTGGACTTTGTTGCATCCTTCAGAGCCATGCAGATGGTTGTCCATTGTTATTTTTTATATTCCCTTTACATTGTTGCTTCCCAATTTTTTCTAACCACCTCCTGCTCTGATTCTGTTTATCATGCAGTATTTTATATGCCCTACTGATTATCCCTTTTTTAACACCAGCATCTGTTCTGGACTCCATTAAAAACGTATCTTTCACTCAGGACTCCCCTGTCCCTTTCTCTTTGCCTGTACTCCATCAGTCCCTGCCTGGTAGGGAAGGCTGTCCGTAAACTGCAGTTCAAACTTCTCCTTGGTCTCATCCCATTGTGCTCTGTCATTCTGTCACTCTTTCATTCTTTCTTTCTTTAGTTATTTGCTCCCAGTACTTTGATTCCTTTACCGGTTTTCAGTTGTAAATTTCAGACCCCACTTCCCTATTTTCTGTACCCCTACTTCTAGTCATCCCTATTGGCAAAATCTCCTTTCTCCAGTCCTGCTTTGGCTTAGTTCTTAGAATACTTTGTTACCTTACAAATTGAATATTCCATGTGGTGGTTTTATTCTCCATGAGGCGCTACATCCAAAGTTCTACTCTGTCCTTATTTTTCAAACTTCTCCCCTGGATGTCATCATCCCTTTCACTTTGATTTATGTCCTTCTGCTTGTGCTGTGTATACAAACCCTAACTGTATAGCTCTAAAATGTCCATTGAAATTGGATAATCCTAAAATGCCTTGTTCAGTGGAGAGGATCAACTTATTCTACCCTTATTTTTCTGTCCTTCTTCCCTTCCATATAAATTCATTCAACTTTTTATTTATTATCCTCCACAACTTTTCCTCTGGTTAATAAAAATGTCTGACCTGTAAATAAAACTATAGAGACTAAAAACATTTTCACTGCTTATGTCTTGCTATTCATAGCCCTAATCAAAAGCTTCCAGTTTTTCAGTTTGTGTACTATCTTTTGTTTAGTCTCCTCCCACATATCCTTAGCTGACATAACTGAAAATGTTGTGCACACACCTAAGTACTTCATCTTATGTCCTCATAAATAAATAAGGGTATTACACAACTCATTTGTATGTGGCTATCTTATGTCTTCATAAATAAATAAGGGTATTACACAACTCATTTGTATGTGGGTATATAGTTTGCCAATAACAGCTTTCGTTTTATCTTCAAAGTTATGTCCCCAACAGACTTGAAAGTGTGTCACTGTTCCACCACACCGAAATGTCTTTTTCTGGACTCAAGTACAAAATAATATCCTCTGTAAACAAAACTAACTTTTTTTGATTACCAGTTGTATCCTTGAATTTGTGACTCCCTTATTTTCTTCCCAGTGGCTCTAAATGTAAAACAAACGGGAAAGAGTACAACCCTCTGTTCAAACTTAGCTTGTCAGGAAGGAACCCTCCCATCTCAATTCTTGCCTTTGCCCTTTCATATATTCTCCTACTTGTTTGTAATTTTTTTTTTCAGTTGTGATATGAAAATGTAAATGTTGCCTACTGAAATTTAGAATGTCGTTCCTAGTAATTTAAAAGGTCTTTTGGAGTGGTAATTGCTGACCCTTGATTGTACAGATTAAATCAGTGGAAACAAAAACTGCAAGAGTAGCTCCTTCACAGAAGGAGCGAAGCATGAGCAGAGCATGGTACTGGACTGCTAGGCTGCAGCTGTCCTCAGTGAAAAGATTTTTTTTTATATCCAATGTCTTTTTATTTTTTTTATCATTAAAACATATTTGCCTTTCCCACTTTCAGACTCAACACTGCTGTTTCTATTAAAAAAGTGAGTTGACTCAGTTGGACTATTTTTAAGAGTCTAGTATTTATAAATGCACTTCCCCTGTAGAGAATAGGTGATTATGTATTATTCCAGATCCTCTTGCTGTTTTGGGAAGGCATAGTAATGGCTTTTTAAAGGCAGCTGCTAGATGAAACTGGGAGCAGCCTTTCCAATAGGTTCCAACTGAATCGGATGATGAGGCAGCACAATTCAAAAGTGAAAAACCTTTTCAAAATCTATTTTGAAGGTGTGAGTGAGAATTTTTTAATTACATATTTTTATTAAGTACTCCTCTGAGCTATCATGCCAGTCAGCCTGTAAGACAGCACAGTATGTATTTTTAATTTGTGTGCACATGTGTGTTTAAGGGCTTGCAGTGGATTGCTCTGTATAGGTCTGATAGCGAGCTGAAATGCATTACTTTGGCAATCACTTCTGCATTTATTCATGCATTCATTTGATCACAGTCAGGCATCTGAGGTGTACGGAGTCAGTATGTGATTAAAGTAGGTGAGCACATCTCTGAGTATCTAAGTGTGTGCATGGTATGTGTGGGGGAAGTTGCAGTGGATTGTACTGTAGAAGTCTGACAACATTATGTTGAAATGTATTACTGTGGCAATTTATGTATTTAGCAGTTCATTTAATCACAATCTGATATCTGAGGTGTACATAGTAAAGTGGCTGTAATTCTTGGGCACATCTTTGTGTTTGTGTGTGGGTGAAATAAATTACTGTGGTAATTTTATATTTGGTGCAGTAAGACATCAGACATCCTGAGGTACCCAAAGTCAATTAAGTGGCTGTGATTGCTGGGTGTGGTGGCTGTCTGTAGATGAAGATGACTAACCCTACTGGTATTGGCGCATGTTAAAATATCATTCTTATAGTTTAGCAGAACTAATGTGTATTTGTGTGAAACAAGTTATGATACTTTTTTTGTAGTTACTATTTGCGTGAAACAAGGCTGGACTGTATTACTGTGATCATTTTTTTATCACAGTCAGACATTTGAGGTGTACACAGTCAACAAATTGGCTATTTAAAGAGTTGCTATACTCTTTAAAAAAGGGTTACAAATCTCCACACTAGACTTCCATCTAACTCTTCACAATAATGTAGAAATCCTTGCCACCAGACTTCAGCTCAACGCTAGTAAATCAATAATCATAATCTGTATTTACCTACCTCCTGGTAATAATGCTTGTATCCTTGAAGACATCCTCACTGGATTATCTTCATCTTTCCCTCAAGAGACTATAATGCTAGGAGACTTTAATATTGATTGGAACACCCGCACGCATAATCAGCCAACTTCACATATTAACCTATACAGATTTTCACAAATGATCAACTTGCCAACCAGAATTAACAAACCCAATAATAAAGAGAGTGTATTAGATTGGATACTCATAAACAATCACAAACAAATGTACAAGGCTGGAACCCTTCCTGCTTATGTAAGTGACCACTCACTCATTTTTATCGTTAGGCATAAGACAGCTACTCCTAACCCAACCACAATTAGAACCAATAAAAACTTTAATCCTGACTATTTCCAAACTGAACTTACAGCATGTGATTGGTCACCCATAAAACACCTCCCTCTAGATGATGCAGTGAATTACTTTAATTCAAAATTCTTACAATCCTAGACTATCGTGCACCAAAACGTACTATCAGAACTAAGTCTAAGCCAGCCCCATGGCTCACTAAGGAAACCAGACATAAAATCATACTTAGAAAAAAATTCTGGGCTCTATGGAGGTCTACTAAGCAACCAGCACACCAACTTAAATTTAAACAAATTTAGAAATGATACAAAAAAGCCATTCTCTTGGACAAAAAAAATTTTACTGTCATCTCCAGCAAACAAACCAAAGGAATCCACAAAAGTTCTGGGCCAGCATTAACAAACTTCTTCACCCTGGCCACTCCGCTACACCACCCCCTACAGGAGCTAATCCCAAAAATCCCAAACAAACAGCAAACGTCTTTAATACCTTTTTCACAGACGTCATCCAATCACTGGCCAATCAAATAACAACTCCTGATTCTACTCACCCAAATTCTGCAACAAATTCACTCCCTGTATTCCACTGGCAACCAGTCCCAACTCACCTTATCTGTAATCTTCTACAAAAACTTGAGCCATCAACCGATAAACTACCAGCAGAATATCTCCAAAAAGCTGCCAAAGCTATAGCCTATCCAATATCAATCCTGATAAATAGAACCATAAAGGAAGGAGATATTCCTGTCATCTGGAAAATCTCCCACATCACCCCCCTACACAAAGGTGGCAATTCCAAACGAATATTCTAACTACCGCCCAATAGCATTACTTTCTCCTTTGGCTAAAATAATGGAAAGATGCATCCATAAACAACTACTAGATGACTTACTGCAAAACAATCTACTTGCAAATTGCCAACATGGCTTTAGACCATTTCATAGTACTACCACTGCTCTCCTATCCTTCGCTGATAGCATCAATCATAACAAAAATAACACCATCCTCTCCTCAGCACTCTTTATTGACCTTTCTAAAGCTTTTGATATTGTCAACCACCATTTACTCATAAATGTACTAAGATCTCTTTCACTAGATTCACTGGTTATTCAGTGGTTCCAATCTTACCTTAACAACGGACAACAATCTGTACTTTGGGACAATAACCTATCTTCACAACTCCCTGTTATACTAGGAGTCCATCAGGGCTCAATTCTTGGTCCCCTCCTATTCTCAATCTATATAAATGACCTTCACCTAGCAATTACTCAAGCTACCTGTATTCAGTATGCAGATGATTCTACAATCATCTGCTCAGCTAAATCCTAATCTGAACTACAGTCCTTAACCCAGAAAATGTTTACCATAGTAGAAAACTGGTTTTTACAATGATGCCTCCTCTTGAACCCCAAAAAGACAAAACTATTGCTCTTCACACCCAGCCGGAAGTCCAGCCCAATAGACTTCTCAGTCCTATCCAATAACGGTACCATTGTATCTCCAGACTTGACCACTAAACTTGTAGGTATAACAATAGATAACCTTGCCTATTAAATTCACATCAACAATACTATAAAAACTGTAAATAGGCAACTGGGCTCCCTTTATAGGATAAAGCCATTCCTTACTCCACAAGCCAGAACTTTTGTTGCCCATACCCATATAATCTCCACACTCCTCTATGCTTCAGTCATATACACAAATCTGACTAAAAACAACCTCAACAAGCTGTCAAACTCTTATAATAACATAGCTAGATTTGCCACATCTTCCTCTTTCAGGACCCACCACTGTCATAATCGGAAACAGCTAGGCTGGCTTGAGCTACAAAATCAACTCTTTTATAACCAACTCACCATTGCCCATAAAACTCTCTTCCAATCAACTATAACTCCAATACTGTCAATCCTTTTTACCCCATATAAAAACCTTAATACCTTACGCTCCTCTAAGAAATTACTAGTATCCACAAGTAAATCCAACAATATCTCTGGTGACTCTCTGTTCTCTAATGCTGTTGGAAAATGCTGGAACCAACTTCCAAATGAACTGACTTCACTGTCCTCTTTATCACTATTTAAACAAAAATTGAAACTTTACCTGAAAATGCACTGGTTATGCCCCTGTACAAACCCAGACTAATCAAAAATGGCATTGCTATTATCATCACTGCTGACCCAGTATTTCTCATCCATTCCTTTTACTTTCATGGAGTAGTCCATATTTGTTCCTTATTCTATCCTAGTAATAATATGCAAATAATTCTGTACATGCATTTATATGTTAATCTCTTTTTATGTTAATCTTTTTTATGTGGAGCTTATCTCCCCGGGCCTCTACTGAAAATGGACATACATCCAGTTAGACTGGCCTGGTCAACAAATGTAAAATAAAATAAATAAGTAAATAAAATAAATACTTTGTGTATGGATGCCAGTACATGGATGAAAGTGACTGACCCTAATGTCATGCTTAGGATAAACCGTCATTGATCTAACTTTACAGGAAGTGTGTGCATTTGTGTGAAGTAAGCTAGAGTACTTTACTGTGACTGCTGTGCTTTTTTGGGGAAATGAGCTTGAAATACATTATTGTTGCCATTATTTTATTTTACTTCAATCGAACATGCGAGGTGTACAGTGACTGTACTGCTGAGTACAGGGACTGTCTGTGAATAAAAATGACTGACCTTGCTATTATGATCAGCTTAAAGAAAGTATAATGTGGCTTTTCTGAAGTAGTCTGCATTTGTGTCAAACAATTTGTAATGCATTTACTATGGCTCGTTGTGATTTTAAAATCAGACATGAGAGTTGTATACAGTCAAAGTGGATGTCCTTGAGGAGTATGGAGGTTTTCCATTGCTAAAAGTGACTTGACCCCACTGTTGTTTGGTAACATTTAAACATTCAATGATCTGGCTTGGCAGAAGCAGTGTCAACGCAATATATTTATTGAAATCAATGTAAAATAATCATTGCTGTGGATTTTGCATGCATGTTTGTGTCTGTGTGGTGGTTGAGGTTACTGTGTATCTAATAATAGCAAGTTGGCCATACTTTTTCACTTTGTCACAGTCAGACTTCAGCATTGTACAGAGAAGGTAGTTATCTTTTATCTGGAATAGAATGTGTATGAAAGCTAATGATCCCTGATGCAGTTATTAGCTTTATTATGTCATAGCAGTTGGGATCTCTGGTTGAGTTCTTTGTCATTCCTTCCATTGGGGGGGTGCATTTCCTTGTCTCTTTCTAGAATTTATTCTGGTGCTGTAGTTTTATCAAACACCCAAAAGGTGAATTGGCATTCTTTCAATTTGCCTGTGGGTGTGTGGATATGAATATGCATGCACATCTTGTGACAGACCTTGGCAAGGGTAGTGTCTGTATGGGCTTTTGTGAAACTGTAATACCTCCTGTTTCATATGTTGATGCACATTATACTGCAGGGTGCTTAACTCTTCTGGATAGCAGTAAAAACAGTTGTGTTTATCTTTTAAAAATAAGGCATAAAATGCATAACAGAGCATTTTGTCCATCTTATCTGGGGCTTTGACTCCACAAATCCCTGGCTGTATAAAAGACTTTTGACACATGCTTCATAGGGAGCCTCAGCCTAGACCTCTGCCCTCAGCCACTGATAGTCTAATCCTGACCCTGCTCAGAGGTGTATACAGACAAGGTCACTATAGCTTGAGTAAGAACTGTGGACACTGGTCATTATTTCTTTAACTCTCAGAATAATCAAGCTGTTGATTCTATGTGCATACCTGTGAGGTTTATCTGGGGACAGTGTACTCTGTAAGATAAACAAGTTGAAATACATTACTGTAATAATTTGTCGCTTTTCTGACATTTGGACATCAGTGTGTGTACAAGTTGGTTATCTTTTCAGGTAGGGGTAAGGGTGTCATGCTGTCTAGATAGGAAATACTGAAGAGGTGATGAGGAAGAGAGAGATGGTTGGAATATACTTTATTTTTTTTTTTTTTTTGTAATTTTAATGAAATGGAAAATTTAAAAAGAAACTCCCCAGAGACTGACACAAATGGTAGTACTTAAGGAAATGATCCTTTTAAAGTGGGATAGAGGATCTGAATTGCCTTGTCATAGTAAAGCTTTACTAAATGTAATACTACTGGCTGCCAAAAAGAAATATAGAAAATGGAATTCATAACCTGTACCAAACATAGCAGAAGTTTTTGAATATTTTAAAGAAGATAACAGAACTGGGGATGACATCTGTAGAAAAGGGGAGGAGCAAGTGTCATACAGATTGAATTCGTGTGAACAATACATGCAGAATCCTATTTAGGAGCAGGACTGAGTTTTAAAGGAAGGCAGGAAATGAGCAACAATAAGTTTTCTTTTTCACAGTTTTCATTCTCTCTCTATATACCGCATGATGATAGTAAAGGAAATTGTTATTGAAGTTTATTGAATCATCACATTTTAAACTGCAACATGGATTCAGATACATTGACAGAAGAGACAACAACGAAGATTGAAGAAATGCTTCCAGCTTTAATTCCTCCCACATTATAAACACTAGCACTAAGAATACAGAATTGACTGCTGGACTACTAAAAATGAATAAACACAAGAATATCTGTGTAATAGCCCTTTATAGCTCTCCTGGTAACAATATCTCTACCCTTGAGGATGTTCTATGGGTCTCTGCTGAAATTAAGTATGAAACTTATATTTTAGGAGATGTAAATATTGACTGGAACAAAATTAAAAGCACCTCTCCTCCCTATCCATCAACCTCTATAACTTCTCTCAGATAATTCACTCCATCACCCAACCTAACAAAGTAAATCCCCCTGGTTCCACTTTAGACTGGATTTTGGTGTCTGATCCTAATAAAATAACCAACTCTAGCACAACTCCTGACTCCATCAGCGACCATTTCTCAGCTTTCATTCATCGCTCAACTTCCTCTTCCCCTCACCAGCACCAATATATTTATACCCATAACCTCAGTAATTTCAACCCCACATCCTTCTCAAACATTCTCAAAACAAATGAACTGGCAAATAGTAAACTCCCTTCCTCTTGACAATGCTACAGAACACTTCAACTCTGTCTTCCTAGGCACTCTAAACTCCCTTGCCCCTCTTAGACACAAGAGGATAAAAACTAATACAGCTCCTTAGCTACCCAAAGATACTAAGAAAATTATGCACCAAAGGGACAAACTTTGGAAGCGCTACCAAAAAGATAAACTTCCCAGTACCCTGCTCCAATGCAAACAGCACCGTTGCCTAGCAAAACAGCTAATAACCAAGGACAAAAAAATCCTACTACATCAAACTCCAGTCCAACAACAAAAACCCCAAGCAATTTTGGAAATCCATAAACTCACTGCTTAATCCAAGATCCAGAAATAATCCCTGTCCTGAACCAAGCAAATCGGACCATGATCTAGCATCTGAATTTAACTCATTCTTCTTAGAAACTATTTCTGACCTGACCAGGACCTTCCCCAACAATAACCCTCCAGCCCCTCTCTCTTCCTCATCCAACCCCACTAATAACTCTCCCCTCTTGTTTGACTTCAAACCTGTCTCTACTAACTCCATTAAAAGACTGCTATCCAAACTTAAGCCATGCTCTAATGCTTCTGACAGTATTCCCTCTGCCTTCCTAAAATGTGCTGCTGATGCCTTAGCTCTCCCAATCAGTATTATAATCAACAGATGTATTAAGGAGTCTTACGTCCCCAAACTCTGGCGCTCAGCCTATATTCTTCCCCTTCATAAAGGAGGCAAAAACACCAGCATCTCTAACTTCTGCCCCATCACTCTGCTCTCACCAATCTCTAAAAATCCTTGAAAAGTGCATTCACCTTCAACTTATGCATTTCCGCTCCGGTTATAGTACTATAACTGCTCTACTGTCTTTCTTAGAAACCGTCAGTCTAGCCCGAGACTCTGGACATCTAGTCTCTACTGTTTTGCTTGATCTGTCCAAAGCATTCAACACTGTTTCACACAATCACCTTCTTTATCACCTCTCAAAGCTCCATCTGTCCCCAAGCACTATATCCTGGGTCTCCAGCTACCCATCAGATAGAACTCAGGCAGTCAAATGGAAGTACTCCACCTCTTCTTTCTTACCTACCCCAACTGGTGTACCACAGGGATCCATCCTTGGGCAGTTGGAAGTACTCTACCTCTTCCTTCTTACCTACCCCAACTGGAGTACCACAGGGATCTATCCTAGGGCCCATACCACAGGGATCTATCCTAGGGCCCATACTACAGGGATCTATCCTAGGGCCCATGCTTTTCAATATCTTCATAAACAACTTTCATACTGCCATTCCTGATTCCAAAATTATTCAATATGCAGATGATTCTACTTTAGTCTGCTCTGTCTCTAACCTCTCAGAATTACTGACTAAAAAACCCAAACTGCCTTCTCAACCACCGAAAAATGGATGCGCCAAAACCACCTCTCTCTCAATGCAAACAAATCAAAAATTCTACTTTTCCCTCCCGCAAAGACACACTCCTACAACTAAAATGCCTTCAAAGTGCTAAGTCAAACTAACTCGCCTATAGAAGTGGTTCCTTCCTCTAAACTACTTGGTATTACTATTGAACATCTCAAGTTCGATATCCATATTCAACAAAATATTAAGAAAACCCATCAAAAGCTAGGTATGCTGTATAGGAATAATCGCTTTCTCTCTTATATTACTAGGAATACTCTAGCCACCACTTATCTACTCCCTTCCTTGTTATATGGAGCCCCCCTGCTAACTAACCTATCCTCAAGTTCCTCCAAACTAGAAAACTGCTATAATAAAATCTCAAAATTTGCTACCAAATCTAAACCTTCTACCCATCACTGCTTTACCCTAAGATCCCTAAAGTGGCTTGAACTCCCAAACTACTTAGACTTCCTCCAACTCACCACTGCACACAGACTTGTATATCACCCAACTAAATGTCCAGTGCTAATTAATATCCTCCCCCCTGACATCCCCAATAGAACTCTCAGATCCGAACATCAAAACCTAATTGTTATCCCCAAACCCAAAAGTACAGCAGGCCAATTTCTCCTCGCTGTCTCTAGGCAAAAAATGGAATCCCCTTCCTCCCTGTCTAAGAACCATCCCAAACTTAGAAAACTTCAAAACTCAGCTTACCAAACACCTGGCCACAAAATGGAAATGCAACTGCCACCATCCAACCTAATCTTCCTAAGTACATTCCCCTGGGGATTTTCTCTCTCAGGTTCCTAAGCCCTCAATAACTCCTTCAGCTATGCTCCCACGAGCATTTTCTAAACTCTCCTATCTCTATTAGCTACTTATTTCATATGATTCAACAATGTAAATGTTGTATATAACTTTCCATTACTAATTTCTATTCTGAACTTGTGCATGTATCCTCATTTTACTTAAAAGTATGTATATAAAATATATTCACACCTAATATCTGAGTGTGCACACTAAAGAAAATGTATAAACAATAAATCCACACTTAATGCTTTTCTGCTGATTGTGCATATTTTCAATGTACTTGTAACTGTTTCCATATTATGTAAGACTGACATCCTTGTATTTTTGTATCTAATCTGTATTACGTATCTTGGAGCTTTTCTCCCCGGGCCTCCACTGAAAATGGGTCACTTTGACCCAGTGGACTTCCCCGGTAATCAAACTGGAAATAAATAAATAGTCATACTTGTCCTGTGCTCTTCCCCAGTAGCACGCTGGACACGTTCATATCTGAGGGTCTCCTCTTGTGAAGTCATTTCAATACGTCTCTCACTGCTTTCATCCAGAGGGTTTTCTTGACGTACATAAATGCTGGAGTGTGTTGCCATTATCTTCTCCAATGGATCCCCTTTTGTGTACCCTATCTGCCATGACCTGCCCATTTTGAGTGACATTACACAGTATTGCTCATAGCTTCATACATGCCCCATGCCCCTTCCCCATAACAAGGAAGGGATCCAGAAAGGGGGCATGTTGCAGGTATGCTGAGTTAAAAATAAGTAAAAAAGTTGCTATCCAATGGCCTGAACACAAGGGAAGCATTTAGCTGTACATATGTTACATTTTATATATTCAGAGTGTGAGTTTTGTTTGGGGCACAACCCATGTGTCATTGAACTAGGAAAATAAATATTTTCAAGTGCCTAGTTTGTGTAATATTGGTTAACAAGGAGCGTGTGCAAAAACTTAAATGGTGTTCAAAGACAACTATGCTTATTAATTTAAGCATGGTAGCATATTAACAATATGAATGGATTGCCTTTATTTGTATCCCATAATACTAAGATATATACCTATTATATTTAATGTTTGGGTATTGGGTAGATGCTTGCACATATGTGAGTTTGTTAAATGTTTGATTTTATAGTTGCCTATCTGTATTTCTAGATACCCATGCCTGAGTTTGCCCAAATATGTTAATATTTTCATTTAGTACTGGCAAAAACTATTGACAAAAACCTAATTTATGTTTATTCAGATGAAACAAATCTTCTAATTTCCTAACTTCTATTGAGTGATGCTTGAAAAACATATAAAGTATATGATCATGTGCATTTTTGTGTACAATGTTCTAAATAAGTAAGTGTTAGTACATATATCTACAAAAACTGATTAAATTGCAAACTCTGAAACCTTTATAATGATGAATCAGTGGGCAGATAATGGACTGGTTGGGCTCTGGGAATACAGTTAGGGTGAATAAGGAAGCCATTGAATCATATTATAATTAAAATGTTTGTATGTGAAAGAGAGATTAATTTCATTCTCATGTGAAAGCAGAATATGCTGGTGGTTTGGATGATCTAATTAGAAGATGCCTATGTTTTTTAACTTCATGGTGTTTGTAACTTATTAAATGTTTCCACTTGATCCTGTTGGGCTGGTAAGGTAATGTAAGCATTGGTATCTTGAATTAATTAGATGTACATTTTGAAAATTTTGCAGTGCTGTATGGATTGGATGAGATGCTCATAACAGAGATATTGAAAATGGTAGACTAAAGAAATGTTGGGATCTCCTTGAATGCTCTTGGTGATGCTAATGGATGATGGAAGTGTTGTTGTGGTCAAAGCAGGGACAAGTAGGGGTAGTGGTGTGGTTGAAACAGGGACATGGATGGTTGAGATGGTGCTGTGGTCAATGCAGAGATAGGTAGGGGTGGTGCTGTGGTCAAAGCAAGGACAGGTAGGGGTGGTTGACTTGGTGGTGTGGTGAAAGGAGGGATGGAGAGTGATGGTGTGGCTGAACCAGGGATTGGTAGGAGTGATGGTGTAGTCAAAGCAGGGACATGGATGGTTAAGGTGGTGGTGTGGCTGAAACAGGGATGGGTAGGGATGGTGCTATGATCAAAGGAGGGACAAGTATGGGTGGTTGAGGTGATGGTGGTGTGGTTGAAGCTAGGGCATAGGTAGATGAGGTGATGGTGTGGTTAAAGAAAGGATGGGTAGGGCTGGTGGTGTGGTTGAAGCAGGGATGGTTGGGGTGGTGGCATGGTCGAAGCAGGAACTTGGGTGGTTAAGGGGATGGTGTGGTTAAGGCATGGACTTGGGTTGTCGGGGAGGTGGTGTGGTCGAGGCAGGGACTTAGTTGGTTGAGATGATGGTGTGGTCAAAGCAGGGATGGGTAGGGATGGTGGTGCTGACGCAGGGATGTGGGTGGCTTAGGCAGTGGTGCAGTCGAAGCAGGGACATGGGTGGCTTAGGCAGTGGCACAATCAAAGCAGGGACATGGGCAGCTTAGGCAGTGGTTGGGTCGAGGCAGGGAAGTGGGTCATTGAGGCAGTGGTGCAGTCAAGGCAGGTAGGGGTAGTGCTGTGGTCAAAGCAGGGACATGGGTGATTTGAGGTGGTGGTGTGGAACAAGCAGGTACAGGGGTGGTGCTGTGGTCAAAGCTAGGATATGGGTGGTTGACCCCTACCCTCTTCCTCCTTTTCCTAAGCTGTCTTGCAACCCTGCAGCGTGGCTGCAAATAATCTCAGACAAATTGATTCAGAGAGAATACACTTGGCAGTGGATAGAAAACCCTCCCCCTTTTATGGGAATTTCCCCACAACCACCAGACCAGACAGAGCAGTTTCCCTCAATGCTCCACCATACGATAGAAGCAAGAGTCACAAAACCAGTGCTTACAATACACAGAGGCAAAGGAATTTACTACATAATCTTTTTGGTGCCAAACAAGGAGCTCTCCTGGAGATCTGTCCTAAATTTGTCCTTTCTAAACATCTTTGTAAAAGTTTTGAAATTCAAAATGTTGACCTTAGTTGGTCCTAGGATTGCTTCCAGAACACTGTTTTATGGTGACCCTAGATTTCAAGGATGCTTGTCTTATTCCTGTTCCTAATTTCAAGAAATGTTTGAGATTTGCTGTGTTTGGCTTACATTATCAGTTTTCTGCATTACCGTTACTGTACTTCATGTCTGTCTGTCCCCAAGTACTTCGCTATTGCATAAACCTAGGCATCCACATTGTTCCTTGTTTAGACAATTTGATCCGATTTGTGCAGATTCTGTATTCCGTTGCTTGGTGTCCTTAGAAAAAAAATCACATTCCTTCCTTCCTACTTGGGCTTCAAATTGAACCTTTAAAAGTCCTTCCTCACACTCTCTCAATGAAAATGTTTTATGGGGTGTTTGATAAAACCCAGTAGCCTTGCTGCCAGAAGATAAATTTCTGACTCATCAGGGCATTTTCCTGGTTTTCGCTCATCAAGTCATGGCTGTAGCAAGAGAGTTGCTCAAAATTCTACACGTCATGGCATCAGTGATCCTCATTTTACCACTAGCCAAGCTGCACAGTAAAAATCCAGTAGTACATGGGTATGTGAAGAATTCTTTGACACAGCATCTTCATTCCTTAGATTTCCAGGTACTGATACTTGCATTTATGATACAGGAGTTGCAGTAGTGGAGGGGATAAATTGTTTCTGAATCCAGGACTCCCTTTCTCTCTTCAGACTCTAGTCCAGTTTATCCAGATGGATCCTTCAAATTCTACTTTGGGAGCAGTGTCCTTGGGAGTTGAAGTGCAAGGCTTGTGGGATCCTCCGCACATGCCAATGCACATAAATGTAAAAGAGTTGCTGGCAGTAATTCGTGCATTAAATGTTCTTCATTTATGGACTCCAGGTCCTCTTCTAGTGGTCACAGACAACACTACAGTGATGTGGTACCTGAACAAGCAAGGGGGTACAAGGCCATACCGTCTTTGCCACTTGGTAGTGATGGCCTGCAGGCTTATTCTTCAGCATACTTTGATTCTTCAGGCTTTCTACATTCCATCAGAGTAAAACACAGTGTCAGACAAACTAATTGGATCCTGGACAGACCTTCACGAGTGGCAGTTCCATGTAGAGATCTTCCTTGACTTGATCCATATGTGGGGAACATCTCAAGCAGATCTGTTCTCCTCCTTTCAAAAGACAACTGAAAAAATTCTGTTCAAGATATCCCTGCAGCCATGCTTGGAAGACACACACACACCATCATTCCCATGGTCAGGAATGTTCCTGTATGCATTTCCACCCTTTCCAATGAATGGTACTTCTAAACATTCAAAAAGAATTAGCAAAGGTCATTGTGGTAACCCTTTTTTGACCCAGGCAAAGTTGGTTCTTCCTTTTAATGAACTTGGCTAAGGGCAATTACCACAAGCTTCCTCACGGACTGGATCTGCTCACATGGCATCATAGGTGAATGGCACACCCCAGCTTAGAGTAGTTGCAACTGACTGCCTGGATGATTCTGCTTTGATACTTTTTAGGCGCTTATTCCATGAGGATGTGTAGCAGATATTTAAGGAGGAAATAAAGTATGCAGCTAGAAAATCTTATGTTTACAAATGGAAGAGGTTTTCTAGCTTGTGCCTAGTCAATAACAGAGGTCCTGAAAGGGTTTCAGCCCCCCTAGTTTTGAAATATCTGTGTGAGCTACTCAGAAGCATATGAAAACAAATTGTCTTATCAAAGTACATCTTGCAGTCCTCTCAGTTTTCTGACCATGGATCCCCTTCTTTTGTGCCTTTTTGTGGGCAAACCGTTTATGAAAGTAGTGGTGCACAGGAGACGACCCACCCCCCAAAAAAAGTAGATTCCTCCTCCCTAGAATCTTATCCTTGTTCTTGGAAAATTGACCTTGTTTTGAAACTACCTCTTGTACTGATTTACATTCATTACTTAGACTGTTTCACTCATTGCTTTGACATCTGCAAGGCGAGTTTCTGAGTTGCAAGCTGTCATGGTGGGTCAACCCTGTCTAATGTTTTTCAGGGATAGGGTTGTGCTATGCACTGATGCATCATTCTTGCCTCAGGTTTTTTTCTGAATGTACCTTGAATCAAGCTATCAATCTTTTGTGTTCTGTTCTGATACAAATAACAAGAGAAAAAATATTCTATATATATTTGATGTGCACAGGCAATCTGGGGTCTATCTTGACTAAACAAAGCCCTAAAGGAATGCTAAACAGCTGTCCGTCTCCTACAGTGGGGCTAAGATCTTGTGTATCCCACCCACCTGCCCAGGTGCTGTTGTGGTATTAAAGCTTGGTGGCTTTGAGTTGCCCGTCTCTTCTGTAAATTTGATATTGGACACTCTCCCCAATCCCATTACATCGGCTCATTCTACTATATACAGTGAGATAAGTTGTGAAGGCCCACCCCTTTAGCTTCTCAAACTTAAATTATCTTCTGTCTCCTCACTTTCTATTAAAAAAAGAAAAACAAATGTGCCTCTAACTACTTCATTTTGCTGCTTGTGCTTAGGAGTTTATCTGCATTTAGTTTGCCACATTTATTACTGCTTGTCGGTAGCCTTATTAAATTGGTGATAGTATTCTACTGAATTGCTTTATTTGAGATGATTTTTACTGTTGTAATTGTGGGCTAATTTATCACAATTGCACTGTTTTAAAGCAATTTACTGAGTAACTATAGTTCATTGCTATTTACTGCATTTCATTACTGTTTCACTGCATTTAGTTACTGTTTAACGGTATTTTTTCATACTGTTAGTTCTGTTCTTTTGTCTGTAAGTGGTTAATCTGTGCTGCTTTGTGATTTTTACTGTGTTCTTAACCTTAAATTGAGCAGCATAGTCTAGATGCAGGTTTGCTGCATCCAGAGCTGCAGCTGCATGGTTTTTAACCCTTTTTGAAGTATTCCAGCAACATATTTTCCCTTAGTAGCACTTGTGTTATCACCTAGTAGCAGTACTACTCTTAAACCTTCCACCTTTTACCCTCTTAGCTCTCTCTGGCCTCTCTCCCTCAGTTTCTGATGAATATCGATGGAAAATTTCTACATTTTCTCCTACCAGCCTGGTTGATATGGGCATCCCTGAAACAGTGTAGCAACTGCCTCAAGTATGCTGACAACCCTCTACTACTACTATCTATGAACACAATTTGTGACATGCAATTACATCAAGAACCTAGAGTCATTGGTGTCTCTCCCACAAGCCAGTATATCTGGCACTGAGAAGGTTGTCAACAAAAACACCACATCCCAAACACCACCTACACAACACACCTCCCACATATGCAGAGGTCCTCAACAAAAATATATCCAAACAAAAGAGATTTCCGAGGCAAAAACACATGCGAACTCCACTGCCCACCACGCATAATCCACACACCTGTGTCTCATAGCCACTAAGGCCTAAACATAAACCCAACATATTAGTCATAGGAGACTCCTTTATGAGATGCACAGATGTACCCCTCACCAGGCTGGATAAGAAGAAAGTCACGGTTAGTTTTGTCCGATGCCAGAATACGCCATATCTCCCATGCACTCAAGTCTCTCAACAGGTAATGTTATGACTCTGTCATAGTCTGTTGGCATGAATGACTTGAGACATACCTCCCTAGACTATATGAAGAGAGACATGATCGGGATCACTGAATGTGTGTCACAGGCAGGTATGTTCCTATCCTTGAGCAGCATTCTACCGTCACCCAGAATGATACCTCAATGCAAACAGAAAATGATTGACTTTGACAATTGGCTTAGTTTTTGGTATCATTCCAAGGGGATCCAGTACCTGTCAGCCTGGGATGACATGATTGACAAACCACGATGCTTTGCCAGAGATGGCCTGCATCTATCTCCCGTGGGCTTCAGGCTCCTGGCAATGGCTGTTGCCTCCCCCATAGTGCCTATTTTAGGCAATGCCATGAGGTCAAAACTACCAGTATGAAAGTATCATCAAAACGTAAATTAAAGGTCATGCTGCTAAACACTAGGAGCCTAAACATGAAACTGCACTCATTGCAAGCATTCTTAACCCTGGAAGATGTTAACATTTGTGCAGTCACAGTAACCTGGTTCAAAGCTGTAGAAAGCACCTCAGCCATACCAGGTTACTCATCCTATCGTTCATTCAGGCCTCAAACCATGGGCAGTAAAGTAAAAGGAGGTGGAGTTGCAATGTATATAACAGACATACACACCTCTAGGTTGGTCAAACAGTATGACGCACAGGAGACACTCGCTCCAGGTGCAGTTAACAACTGACAAGACTCCTATTCAAATCATAGCTAGCTACAGGCCTCCAACTTTGACTCAAGATGCCCACACCACCTATCTGGACCTCTTTGAATTGGGTCTATATCACCATTTTGAAAATTGAATAGTTTGAATCACAAAATGTCAAACTGAAATGATCGAACTATTACATTTTCGAATGCCGATTTATATAAAAAAAAAAAAAAAAAAAAAAAAACAAACCTAAAGGGTGTAGGCGGGGGGGCAAGCCCCCCTGCATCCCCCACCCCCGCTACTTAAATATACCAACTCCGAGACCGCACTACATTATAGTAAATGGAAATCTCCCGTTACAGAGATTTCTGTTTACCCGTTCGATGTTCTGCACTTTCAGCATTCTCGCGTCGACAGTATCACATTTGATATTGTCAGCATTCGAGATGCTGATAGGAGCCCCTTTGAATCTGTCTGGATTCAACCCTTTACCCTGATCCTGGGTGACTTTTAACTATTCAAACATAGATTGAAAGAAATACTCATGCCAAAATACAAATGCCCAGAGATTCCTTGATTTCATCAATGCCGATACCTTGGACCAGTTGGTCATTACCCCCACAAGAGGTGAAAATGTCTTGGACTTGGTATTTACCACCCTGAGTAACCACTGGCAGCATCCCTACAGTGTGATCATCCTTGGTAAGATCCGTCCACAAAGCAGTCCCTTTCGAAGTCACCATATCACCTGACCCCTCCCTAGCTAGGGTCAAACAAAAAAACTTCTCCAAAGCTGATTACAGCCTCCTGGGGGAAGGTATAAACAGCTTCACAGCCCCTTTTCCCTGCATAGAAACTGCCACATATGTCCAAACCTACACCAAAGTGCTACATGAGCATTTGTATAGCTGCATGGAATCAGGAATACAAAGCAGGATGAAGTCATCCTCCTCAAGGAAGAGTAAACTTGTCTGGTGGACATCTGCAATAAATAAACTCTATAATAAAAGGAGAAAATTGCTGTCCAGGACCAAGAAGGAGCAGGTGCCTAATTGGAAGCAATCTCTCCTTAGCCTGAACAAGCGAATAAGAGCACTGGTGAAATCCTCCAAAGCAAACCGATTCCAAACTTGCCACATCTACAAAAGACAATCCATAAGGCCTTCTTCACATATGTCCAGAATGTCAAAGAAAGCAACCAGATCTGCTCACAAGTGGTGGTCAAGGACACCACATACACAAATGCCTCAGACAGGTTCAGTGAACACTTCACCCCTCTGTCCTCCCCATCAGTAAATCAGGACATCCCCAGCATCTGCCCCTCCCCTTATTTCTATGGAGCAAGTCATCACTGCCCTGTCAAAGGCAAAAAATACAGTCTCCATGGGACCCGATAACATTCCAAGCAGCATCCTACATGAACTCTGGCAGGAAATTTCAGCACCATTTTGCACCCTATTCAACCAAAGTCCTGAGTACTGGCTTCATCCCAGCCAAGTGGAGGACAGCCACTGTCATCCCTCTCCACAAAGGGGGAGCATCCACAAATCCAGGAAATTATAGACCCATCTGCCTAACTAGCTTGACCTGCAAGGCCATGGAGCCGGATCATCATGGACCTCATTAACAAGGACATTGGAAACCTCCAAACACTTGATCCCACACAGTTGGGCTTTGTCAAGGAGATGTCATGCCTATTAAATTTGGATGACTTTGATACAGTCGCCAAAGCCGTGGATAAGGGGAAGACTGTGCACACCTCCTACCTTGACCTGGCCAAAGCTTTCGATACTAATCCCCACTCGGGTATAATAGATTAACTCTTTCATCTAGGCATCAGTCTATATGTTACCAGACGGGTAGCGAACTGGCTCACTGATAGAACCAACCTAGTCAAAACAGGGGAAGCCACCTCAAGCAGTAGACCTGTAATGAGCGGTATACCCCATGGATCGGTCTTGGGGCCTCTGTTGTTTGAGATGTACATTTCTGAGGTGCAGACCCAAACCAGAGGGCTTTGGCTGACCAAGTTTGCAGATGACTGCAAGCTGGGTGCTGTCATAAATTACTAGTGATGTGGACATCCTCCAAAAGGGTCTCACCCAAACAGATGACTGGTGCCAGAAACATGGCCTCAAACTGAATGCAAAAAAATGCATCTTCATCCCCTTTGGGGCTTGTGATATCCCCGCAAATTATCACATTAATAATAAGGTCCTACGTACACAATCTGTCATGAGAAACTGATAGCGAACTGATTTTTGACCACCATATTGCCTCCATTGTATGGAAAGCTTTCTACATGGCCCACCTCATTAGTAAGGGTATCTCTTCCAGGGACAAGGTGGTCATAACATCCTTTTATTCTTCCCTTGTAAGACCAATTATTGAGTACAATGCCCCTTCACAAAGCATATGCAGCAGCTAGAGAGACCACAGAGGTTCCTCACCAGGAGAATCCAAGGCCTCAAATATCTACCCTACACAGATGGGCTAAAGGCCCTGTCCCTCTACTCTGTCTCCTACAGACTCCTCAGAGGTGACCTCCAGCTGGCATGCAAAGCAATCTCAGATCCCCCCACCTTGATGGGCCTGCTGCATATGGGCAAGTCCAGCTCTACTTGAGTAACCCGCATGCATGATCTCAACCCCAGTCTGTGACATCAGTAGGACTTGCTGGCAGTGCAGATTTGTGTCCCAGAGACTCCCGTTTTATAGACTCCCTCTCCATGTCAAGCAGAGTGCCTCTAACTCTTTTTAAGCACAACCTGGATAACTGGATGGGAAACAGAAAATACACCCCTGGGATATCATCTGTGTCTCTGCTGGACAGTGGCATTGGGTGCTGACTTGTTGGAACATGGGCTAAATTCATGACTAGGCTTATAAGGGCCTCAGGGCCAATAGCCTAGTAGCTTCCTGTCTCTAAGCAAACTATATTGCATGATGGTTGTCCAGTGCTATTGTTTTCTATTACTTCCACCATGGTAAATCTCTTCAAGGCAAGGTTAAGGCTCACTTGACTAGGGCCTTATCCTCTTTGACAGCATATTGGTAAGAGGTGGACTCTCAAAGCATTCTAGAAGCAGCAACCCAGTCTTCTCTTACCTTTATAAAACACTACAGACTGTATTCCTTTTTAGGCTTCAGAGCAGGCTTTGCTAGGACCATTCTCCATTTATGTTCTAAGTTTATTATGATTCTAATATAGGTAAACAGCTGGACACAGTTATGGTAGGCTCCTTTAAGGCTGAACTTTTTTTCATTTTTTTAAAAGAATTTTCATTTTGTTAGTAGCATGCTAGAAAAAGAAGTCGGGCAGTTGAGAGAGGATTTTTTCCTCTACCTTGGGATTCTGATTCATGCTGCAATCTGAATAATGGTATCACAGTTGTAAGGACATTTATCGAATGCTGGAAAGTGATTTTTACCCAGTAAGTTAGTTTGAATTTCCTTGTTTTGCACATTCAGAGCTCGAGTAGTTTTGAAAAGGGTGTTCACCATGGTTCTGATATGTTAGGGATCTTGTTGCTGCACCACTTGCTGTAAACGTTGATGGTCAGAACATTAAACCCAGTGTGTTATCCTACCTCTGGATTCCAATTCATGTTGGCTTATCTAGCTTCTCTGTATAAAGACCAGCACACATTACAACCCCTTTAGAATTAACTGGTTTATCATAATTGCCCTTCTGCAGCTGTATATGTTATTGCTGTAGTACTCCATTTTTAGGTTTGCTCAGTAACACGCTGTTGACAGATTGTTAGTGTTGTGTTGTAGAAGGTTTCATAACATACAGTTGCTGGATTACTGTATTGATATTTTTAAAAGGTATGCTTAGTAATGTACCAATGCTAGAGCGCTCTAGTGTTTTTTAGAATGTTTTTTTCAGTAGCATGTGGCTGTCGGAGATGCTAGTTGCCTAGACTCAGTCATGTTACTGGTATTGTTTTAGGTACACTCGCCAGACCTTACTGAGCAGGCTGCGAGGAGGCATTCCTTGACAATGGAGAGCCAGTCCACGCTGAAGCCTGCCGAGCTGCCTGCAGCTGAAGAGCCTGCCACTGCTGCTCTCATTCCTCCATCGCCAGCACCGTCACTTCCTGCCAGCAGTACTGTCCCAACGGAGAGTTGCCTCTCGCATTCAGCAGTTCAGCCTGGAACCAGTTCAGAATGCAAACTAAGCCAAGACAGTGAAGACAAACAGGTGTGTGTTATGCTTAATTTCTTTGTCCATCATTATTTGAAATTGTCCATCATTATTTGAAATTGTAAGAGACAGAATGTAGGTACTCTGTAAGAGCTCAGTCCCCTGATTGTGTTTGAAAGTTTTTCAGTTCCTGATACCAGTTTTCAGGAACCATTTGCTTTTGGGAAGGAAGGAAGGAAATAAGACATTTGAGACTCCTAGAGGACAACTTCACTGTAGCTGTGGTGTTTGATGTAAAGTACACTACCAGACCAAAGCATTCTAATCTGCAGATAAACGCAGGTAAGTCTCAAATTCAGCATTTTACAGGTTATGTAGAATTTTCATAAGTGCGTCTCATGTACCTTAACTTTGTGCATGTCACCGTCTTATTTTTTTTTGTCCATTTAATTATCTTTTTGTACTTAAATGTGCATAAAATGAAAAGGACCTATGCATTTCCTGTAATATCCATTTCCATAGTGGCTGAAATCCATTGGCCAGAGAATGTTATCTTCTACTAATAACTTGCAGTGTGTGCACAAACAGTGATCGTTTTTTTAAAGGGTCTAGATGAGGTGCTGCTAAGGGAGGTCCCTGCACAGAGGGGTATTATCAATCATCTAATGATGATATTCAGCTTTACATTTCCTTCTTATCAGAGAATGTCTGATTCTTCATGCCTGGAACAGTGCTTGGATTTTGTCCTTGAGTGGATGATAATTAATTGAACCACATTTAAGTTAGGGCCACGGGCAGTGCTGCATCACACAACTGTCTGTCTGCTGAATGTTCCCCTGCTGTCATGTTGTGAATTTTTCTTGCATTCGCAGTCTGAACATTGTTCACGATAGGTTGACAGTAAGGGACAAAGTGTTGCCCAGCGTCAGGACCTCTTACATCCATCTGAAGACTATTGCTCAGATTTAGTAATGTATTACAACCTGAGATTTAGGGCTACTAGTAAATGCCCTTGTGTTTTTCCATCTTAATTCATGCAATACTCTCTGCCTGGGTATTTTGGATGCTAACTTGGTCCATCTGCAAGCAGGTGCTGAATTCCCCTGAAAGGCTTTTGACTGGATGTCTAACTAAGACTGTGTCATATAATATGTTTTATCATTCGCACTGCCTCAGTGGTATTTTGGGTTTTCTGCCAAGGTAACCCAGTACTGGCCAACTTTCAGAAGTTCTGACTCCCTCTCCCCTTTATGTGACAGCTGATCAGCTGAGCATATCCTGAGAGGGAAGCCTTCAGCTGCCAGGGGACGTGAATGTTCTTTCTTTTTCACAGGATCCAGTGCTGATTTTTTCCAGCTTTTCTGCTAAAGTAAGCTCCAGCTGGGGTTCTCCTTCTGTTCATAAGTAAGTACTATGCTAGCTGCCCTTGTGGGCCATTTTAAGTCTAGCCATTTCCCTTTTTTGTACTGGAGGTAATCTATTTAATTTGGTTATAGATTGGCCTTGCCTTTCCCATGGTCAATAATTCTATATTACCCCTAATGAAAATAACTGGGAGCATACAATAGATAATTTGAGGGGACCCATGCATTTAGGAGTTACTTTTGTCCATTAGTAGAACGGGGGCAGCCTGGGGTAAATTTTCTGTTTCCCATTTGTAGATCCACGTTGTGCTTTAATATGGATAGATATGACCTTTGTTTTGTATGGTAGTCTGTTCTTGAGCAGCGGTATCCTCTGTGAGACATGCCTCTCCCTACAAACCATTCTGTAGGTGTTGCAGAAGAGGGTTAGATCTCTAGACCAAGTATTTCTGATTCCATTTGACTTGCTGACAATAGGGGTCAAAGTATACCTTATATGCCAGACGGGTCATCTCTTAGCCGTCTGTAGGATCCAGAGTATAGTGACGGGGCTTTGAGTCTCATTTGTTAGATATATTATTCTGTTTCTATTTTTATGTTTATTTAAAAAAATATGTATATAAATTTTGCTATTTTATTTCTGTCAGTATTTACAGTAATTCCTGTGGAATTTTATGCTTGTAGCAGTGTTTATTTGGCTTCTGTCTATGACAATTGCTTGTTTTTATTGTTTCTGAATAAACTTTCAGTATTGCTGTCAGAAGTGTGCAGTAAGTACATGTGCCGTCGGACACTAGGGCTTGTCTTGGCAGTCAAAACCACAAATAACTTTTTACTGTTGCTCTGCTTTATTTTCGTCTTTTTGACAAGAAAATATTGCAGAACTTTTATTTTTTTTTCATATTTATACATTATTTACTATATGTAGAACTTGTTGTGTGTGCTTTTAACATCTGTTAAACACGCGGAAAATAAACCAACTACTAAAATAAACAAAGAAGGCAAAGAAACAGAAAAACAGTGATGTACATAAAAGCTACCATTAAAAACAATTAAAAAAATAGGTAAACAATCATTAAAAAATACTAGCCATCACAAATCCCCGAACAATATTATTTGTGAAATTGTAGTTTTCAGGTTTACAGTAATAGTTATTATATTAGTTGTTTATATTAGGAAGTAACACAAAAAAGTTTACATGTATGTGAATGTTTTTGTTTTACATCATGATCTGCTTTCTTTAATGAATCATATGACCTACTTTCAGAGTTAACATGTGACTGTTTTTTACACCACATGATTGTTTAGGCAAAGTATTTAATGGTCCATTGTACCTTTGAATTTTGTCTGAATAAGTTTGTTAACATACCTAATGAAAGGGCTTACTTTACTTGTTATTAAAGTGCCGATTGTTTTTCTGTTTCTTTGCCTTTTTTGTTGTTTTTAACATCTGAACAGGCTTTACAGCAGTTTATTTGAATGTACTGTGGAAATTTTACTCTCTCGGACTAGAAAATATAGTTTACATTGCTATTAATGTTATTTTACAGCAGTTTTTTTAGCAGTGGTTTGGCACATTGGTTGCTTTGGTGTACTGGAAATTCTTCAACTTCTGTCAATTATAAAAAAACTCTGAACACTTTTCAAACCATTTTTTATAATAAGGCAGTTTGACAGAATTTTGTTATGTGGGGACATGCTTATTACGAAAAACTTTTTAAGCGCTTATTGTGATGCATTATCCAGTACTGTCTGTTTATTATTCTGGCTGAAGTTCTCTCCACTGACTTGATAGAGCCTAACTCTGGTACTCCTTCCCCCACCAAATCTGGCTGAACATAAAAAGATCAAACAAAATAAAAATATTCCTCAGCCTACTGTTAGTGATTTTGTTGGGGCCACTGTTTGGCATACAGACCACTTAGCTTTTGCCCTGTCTCCCTCAAGTGTAGCTTTGCTGGTCACTGTGGAACTGGATTTAGACACCTCCCCTGGGGCTGTTCCAATACCTGGCTCTGGTATGGGAGAACCAAACTATGTAGGTGCAGGAGTGGTTTTGGGTAAGAGACCACTTTCCAGACATAATACTTTGCCCTCTGATATTTTATCTAGTAGTGAAGTTCACAAGAAAAAGAAACAGAATCTTCATCATACAGCTGATAATCAGATTATAACTTTTTATAATGCTTATGTAGTTTCCTTGGCTAAGAGTATTCTGCATGCAGCTATTTCTGATGGTTTTGTTCCCATCCATGGCTCTTCGCTAGTTTGTATAGAGATCTTTCTGTTCTTTCAGAGAATGATAAAGAATCTGATGTGGACAATAGTGATGTCCTAGCTGGCACAGAGTCCAGTCATTCTGATTCTTCGGAAGATGAACCTGAGTTTAAGTCCAAACAAGTTTTTGCGTTTCTTCAGTTGATTGATAGACTTGATGATGATGTTCATCGTGTTACACTGCTGCAGTCATCACACCTGGGTTATCCTGCCGTCAGACGGTCCCGCAGTCGGCCAGAGTTCCAAAGTCTTGGTCCGGCATCGGTTGCTGTCGCTTCTTCCCTGACAGTGCGCCAGGGGTATACAAGAGGCATCCGACGCCATTTTCTTCAGTCTTTCTTGCCGCGCGGTGCCCGAAGCAGAAGCAGTTCGCAAGTGCCGGTCGGCCGACTCCTGAGATTTTCAAATCGAATTTCAGACCGAAGTCTTCAATAAAGCTAAGTACCCTGTTGGGGAACCTTTTCTTGCCTCAGTCCGATGTCAGAAAAAGTTAACAATTGCATTTCTTATGGGAAGCAAATACCTCATAAGGACTTTCATTCTTATTGTATTCCTTGCCTAGGCCCAGACCACAATGTCACAGATTGTCGGTTTTGTGCTAGGTTTGATAAACGAACTATAAAACGTCGGTTTGATTTCGCCCGACATTACTTTGGTAGGAAATTTAATTATACCATGCCGTCGGAGCAACCGACGACCGGCATGCATAAAAAACGCAAGGATAAGGACAGGCAGCCTAGACCCAAACCAGACTTCGAGGCCTCTGCTGGGCCAGTCACCGGTTCTCCGGTTTTCAGTGAGGTGCCTACGCAGCCCCTGACGACCGCTGATTTAGAACCCCAGAATGCTTCTGATTCCCAAGTGGCGAGTACTAGGCCGCTGCAGCCTTCTTCTTTAGGCCCTTCCGACTCCAGAGCAGAAGGAGATTCCGGTGCAGTAGAAATGTCTTCAGTTGCTGAAGGTGTCTTCAGACCAACTACACTCACCATTTAAATCTTATGCTAAGCTAAAAACTCCTTTAAAAACAAAAAAGACTGTACATCAGTCTCCAGTACAAGGCCCCATGCCTAGGAAACAGATGCTTAAGATGGCTGAAGATTTAATTACCCTAATCAGGGGTTCCCATCCCCCTCCTGATTAAAAGGCCAAGACAAGAGGAGGATTATGCTTCCTCTGACCAGGTTTCAGTTTCCTCAGATTCTTCTGAGAAACAGGAATACTCTTTTCCCCCTTATGAAGATTCTGATGCTGAAGAGTCTATTCCCTCAGCATCTCCCCCAGAAGACTACTCCTTTGGGGAAACTTTACATACCATGAGGGAACATTTCCACTGGGAAGGCCAAGATTACTCTGATTCTAAGAAAAGGCTCCGAGAGTTCCTTTTACTACCCCAGCACAGACCACTTGCTATCCCTCCCGTGTTAGACATTGTGGATGATGTTTACTTAGAATCTAGCCTTAACTCAGACTCCCTACCTCCTGCCCCAGCCAAACCAGACAGATACTACAGAGTCTCTGACTCACACAAATTCCTATATAAAAGCCCTGTTGCTGACCCAGAAACCATTTCCCAGGGTCCCAAAGGGGTTAATCCCTCTACTGCTAAAAATCCAGTACCATCTGAAAGGGATTCCAGAGCACTAGATAGATGGGGAAAGAAAGTATACATCTCAGCTACTCTAGCTATGCGGGCATTAAATTGCCAGTTTCACATGCTGAAATATCAGCAATTCCTGATGTCTCAATTAAAACAAACTATAAACACACATTCAGAGCAGCCTGATTTCAAGGAAATGCAGGATTTGTTGCATGCAGCTGAACAGGTGGGCAAATCTACTTTACAATGTGGATTTGATTCATTGGAAGCTTCCTGTAGAGCAGCAGTGACTGGGTCTGTCATACGTAGACATGCTTGGTTAAAAGAACAAACCCTGCCTGATCATGTTAAAGCAAAGTTATTGGATGCACCTTTACAGCAGGATGTTTTATTTGGTGTAAAAGCAGAGGAGGTTTTAAAGAAAATGGAGGATAAGGCAAAATCTATACAGACGGTCAAGGATTTCTTACAGGTTCAACCCCCTCGTTTCAGCAGAAATTGGCCAACAAAAAAACTGGTCCTTTCCAGCTTCTGACAGACCACAGAGGGGCAAATACAGACGCCCAAGGGGCAGAGGTCAGCCACAAGGCCCTTACAAACCTCGCCAATGGGGTGCCGCTACCCAGAAAGGAGGAGAAGACAG
The DNA here is from genome assembly GCF_019279795.1 of Protopterus annectens. Taxonomy (NCBI): domain Eukaryota; kingdom Metazoa; phylum Chordata; order Ceratodontiformes; family Protopteridae; genus Protopterus; species Protopterus annectens. Next base: position 125,989,150 of record NC_056739.1, on the reverse strand, counting down.
GCTCCAAGCTAACAGAAGACAAACACAATGACAACAGACTGCCAAGCAAATCTCTCTTGGCAGCTCCCTTGGGAGGAAAATTAGCTCTTTTTGCAGACAACTGGCACATCATCACAAAAGACAAATGGGTCCTAAACATTGTCTGACAAGGATACAGATTCCACTTTCACACCTTGCCAAGGATAAAAGGAATGCCAAACCTGCCACCAAATCAATGGGCAGAGGCACAAAAACAAATTACAACTCTCATGGACATGAGAGCCATTCAGCAGGTACCTACACAGGAGCAAGGACAAGGATTTTACTCAAGACTATTTCTAATCCCCAGAAAGGACAAAGCCTGGAGACCCATTCTAGACCTTTCAATTCTGAACACTTATCTGCAAGTACCCAAATTCAAGATGCTAACTCTACAGCAGCTTCTTCCCATGCTGGGAAAGAAGGCTTGACTAGTAACGTTGGATCTCAAGGAGGCATACCTGCATGTCCCTATCAGACAAAATTGCAGAAGATACCTCCATTTTATTGCAGGTTCAACCCATTATCAATTCTCTGCACTGCCCTTTGGCTTATCTACTGCGCCCAGGGTCTTCACAAAATGCCTGGCATCAGTAATTGCATACTGCAGACAAAGAGGAATTCAAATGTACCCATACCTGGACGACTGCCTTATTCAAGCAGAAAGCAAGGACATTCTTTTAAAGCATCTGGCATTTGTCAAACACCTTTTAAGTTGCCTAGGGTACACAGTAAACGAAAATAAATCAAAACTAGTGCCCTCACAGAACATAATATTCCTGGGTGCCAGCTTGAATACACCGGGCCAGATGGCTTATCTCATGCCACACAAGCAACAACAGCGGACTCAATACTTCAGAATGATGGCAACAAAGACCCAACTCCCTGCAAGAAAAATTCTGCAGGCCTTGGGATTCATGGCATCTTGCATACTCCTAATACCATTTGCAAAACTGCATATTAGGAAATTACAATGGTACCTGAAAAGCGTATGGACTCAGTACAGCCACAGCTTGGAAACAATGATACCACTCATTCCCTGCCTTCAACAGGAGTTTCTCTGGTGGGCACAGGCATGTCACCTCAACAAGGGTCAGCCTTTTACCTTACCCACAGCCAGGCAAACTATAACAACAGATGCATCGGACTATGCCAGGGGAGCACACCTGGCAGGACAGTGCAGTCAGGGCAAATGGGCTACAGATCAGAGGCATCTGCATATCAATCAAAAAGAAATGCTAGCTGTACAGAATGCCCTAACAGCTTTCAAGGACCTCTTGCATCCAGAACAGCTCCTAATAAAGACGGACAATACCACAGTAATGTGGTACATAAACAAGCAAGGGGGCACACACTCCTACCCCCTATGCAGGCAAGCAATGACCTTGTGGAACACAGTACTGACTTACCAAGTTCAACTACAAGCACAATTCCTGCCAGGAAAGAAAAACACATTGGCAGACGACCTAAGCAGAAACATCATGGATCCCCACAAGTGGAAACTAGATCCACAAGTATTTGCAATGATAACTCAAAAATGGGGACGCCCAGACATAGATCTGTTTGCCAACCCCCAAAACTACCAACTTTGCAAATTTTGCACAAGGACAGTCCACCCACTAGCTTGGAAAGTGGACGCCCTCTCATTCAGTTGGAAAACATTAACAAGTGTATGCCTTTCCTCCACTGCCTCTTCTAGCAAAGGTGCTGCTGAAAGTCAGATTAGAGAGGCCACAAATGATACTCATTGCTCCAGACTGGCCACGCCAGCACTGGTATCCAATACTAAGGAACATGGCCCACGGCCAGTTATGGATTTTACCCCAAATTCCTCACCTACTCACTCAGCAAGACAGTCAGATTCTACACAGCCAGCTCAAGACTTTAAATCTGGCTGCATGGTAAATTACCTAAACAACCAGCCAACACCTCTATCTACAGCTGTTATGGATGTCATTCTGGAGGCCAGGAGGCCCAGCATCAGGAAAGCCTATTCAGACAAATGGAAAAGATTTTGCGTCTGGAACCACGCTAAAGGCCAAAATCCTCTTGTTCCAAACATTCCCCAGATTCTACAATATTTAACTGAGATGTTGCACAAAGGACTTTCTTTTTCATCTATTAAGATCCACGCCTCAGCGATTTCAGCTCACTACAACACGGATCCTCCTTTATTTTCACATCCACTCCTAAGACAGTACCTCAGAGGGGCTAAGAACATAAGACCGCCCAGGAGAGCACCAACACCAACTTGGGATCTCAACTTTGTTCTGGAAAAGCTTACACTGCCGCCCTTTGAACCAGCTATTTCAGCTGATTTAAAGTTTCTATCATGGAAAACTGCCCTGCTGCTAGCAATAACTTCAGCTAGAAGAGTCTGAGAGCTACAGGCCCTAATGGCAGAGTCGTTTTATGAACTAACCCTTCCTTTATGCCAAAGGTGATATCCAGTGTGGCCCTAAACCAAACCATTCATTTACCCACCTTTTTCCCAAACCCCCAGAACAAAGGAGAAAGACTCCTGCACTCTTTGGACATTCACAGACAATTACGTTACTACTTGGATAAAACTAAGGCTTTCAGAAAATCTGACCAGCTCTTTGTATCCTATGCTGCAGGATCACAAGGAAAAGCTATCTCAAAACAGACCATTTCAAAATGGATAGGACATTGTATACGTTTCTGCTACACACATCATGGGAAACTGGTACCTGCTAGTATTAGGTCCCACTCCACCAGGGCTACAGCTACATCACCAGCCTTTCTCAGGGGGGTACCAACCAAGGATATTTTGGAAGCTGCAACTTGAAGTTCAGTGCACACCTTCACCAAACACTATCACTTACCTCTATACTCTAAGACTAGAGCTGGCTTTGCCACTGCAGTTCTGCAGGGCCTTCTAACTTCTCCAAACCCTGTTTAACTCCACCACCCATCCTTAGCTTTGGGATTCAACCCAACTGTGATGACTGCAGCAGTGTCACACGATGAACATAGTACAGTTTTGTACCTATCATAAATGTAGATGTTCGAGTGTTCACACTGCTGCAGTCCAGGTTACCCTCCCTCCATCCCCTCTGACCTAGCTGAACTATTCTATACCTTTCTATCTGATACAACCTTTGTGGTGTATTTGCTTGTAACTGAAGGTATTCTTTGTATTTTCTTTACATGTTTTATTGGCAATATGTATTGACCACCTACTTGGGGGCACCTGACATCTGGGGTAAGAAAAACTGAAGAAAATGGCGTCGGATGCCTCTTGTATACCCCTGGTGCACTGACGTCAGGGAAGAAGCGACAGCAACCGACGTCGGACCAAGACTTTGGAACTTTGGCTGACTGCGGGACCGCCTGACGGCAGGATAACCCAAGTGTGATGACTGCAGCAGTGTGAACACTCTAATATCTACATTTATGGTAGGTACAAAACTGTACTTTTTTGCTTGTGATCATTTGCAAACTTCTCCTGAGCTAGGCAGGGTATATGACCCTGTAGATGAGCAGATGTTCAGTTCTGTGGCTCTCATACCAGCCTTGAAAGATGTTTATAAAGCTGCCTGCAAGACACCAGTGTCTATTCCAGCAGTCCCTAAAAGGTTCTGAGAAAACATAGGGTCCCTTCAGATATTTATTTTATTTTACATTTATTAACCGGGGGGTGTCTGACTGAGCCAAAAAGGCCCTTTTTCAGCAGAGGCCCAGGGAGAAAAGCTCCACAAAGAAAAATTACAGACACATTTGGTTATTTAGACATGATCAGTATACACACAAATTACAATAGACATGTTTTTACAGTGGTATGCGGCACATAAACAGTTACAGTGGAGAGAACAAACAAAAAAAATATATTAATTTTAAAAATAAAGGTAATTAATAGATTTGTGATGTACAGCTGAAATTTGGAACATAGGTAGAATACATACATATAGTACACAGGTACAGTACATACATTGTAGATTAGCCAGTGTTTGTGAGATTGAAAACTATTATCAAGTGCTCTAGATTTTGTATGTATATGTTATCTGCTTTCACTAACCTGGGGAGCAGTCACGGCACTGCCAACTTTGCTTGAGATGTTGCCTGATGAGGTCTTTAAAGGAGGCTTTGGATGATGTGTTTTGAATGCTAGTAGGGACAGAGTTCCATTTTTTAGACACTGAATTACTATATAATGCATCTGCAAAGCTGTTGTAGCTGTTGGTGACTTCTAGTAGTAGTTTGCGTGATGATCTAAGAGGCCTTTTGGTTGAGTGATGTTGTACTAGGTTTTTGAGAGCACGACACTTATTGGGGAGGTAATAGATAGAATGACAGAGGCAGAGCTGATTGTAGGTTAGGAGGTTGGGCAGTTCAAGCCAGTGGAGCTGTCTCAAAGCAGTACAGTGATGAATTCTATATGAGCAATTCGCAGCAAAGCAGGCAATTCTATTATAGCAGGCTTCCATTTTGCTTAGTTCAGTTTTGTTGAGATTAGTCAGAATGGGAGATGCATAGAGTAGGGTGGATAGAAGTTGGGAGCGAGCAATGGCTGATCTTGTGTGGTTGGTAAGAAATGGTTTGATACGGTAGAGTGACCCCAGTTTGCCATGTACTTTTTTAATAGTTAAGTTGAGATGACTATCAAATTTTAGGTGGGAGTCTATGGTTATTCCCAATAGCTTAGCCTGTGCCACTGGAGCAATTGTAGTAGCATTTATGGAGTAGATAGTGAATTGTCTGTTAGTGTTTTTGTTAGAACTGGTTATAGGTTCATAGGTTAGTACTAAGCTAACTGCCCTTGCGAGCCATTTTAAGCCTAGCCAATTATCCCATGTGAGATTCAAACCCTACACTTTGGGCTTGCAAGGCAAACACCTTAACCATTAGGCCACCTCCCAACTATGAGCAGGTCTGAAACCATGCTCATAAGCTGAGTTTTCTTTGGATTGAGGATAAGTTGGGCTTTGGTAAGGTAGTTTTCAATGTCAGAGAATGCTAGTTGAGTTGTTTGCAGGAGGGTGGGAATGTTTTGTGCAGCACCGATTAAGGTAGTGTAATCTGCATACTAAATTATAGATGCATGCTGCATGGAGGTCATTTATGAAGACTGTGAATAGTAGTGGTCCCTGTGGGACTCCTATAGTTATGGGCAGCTGAGGAGAGAGAGAATTTTCCCATTTCACAGCTTGGTACCTGTCAGTTTTAAGTAGCTTTGGAATCAGATAAGAGTGGAATTTGATAGATGATATTGGTTTAGTTTGTTTAGCAGGATTTGGTATGAGACTGTGTCAAATGCTTTGGACATATCCAAAAAAAGAGTTGACACTTGTAGGCCTTCATTTTTGAGACAGTTTACTCTGTCTGTGAAGCAGAGGAGGGCTGTAGTGGTACTATGAGCAGGTCTGAAACCATGCCGAGTAGGTGACAGGATATTTTCTGTCTAGGAGATAGTTTAGCATCTGGGTATGGATGCATTTTTCTAGGATTTTGGCAAGGGGGGAAGAGTAAAGCAGTGGGTCTGTAGTTATTAAGTTCAGTGGAGGTCCCGCCTTTATGTATGGGTGTAACATAGGATATTTTCCAGAGTTTGGTCACATAGTTTTCAACAATTAATTTGTTTTTGAGATTGGAGAGTGGGGTAGCAATAGCATCTGCTGTGAGTTTCAAGAAATAGCTGGGGTGTAGGTCGGCTGCTGTTGATGAGGTTTTTAGTTTGGAGAGCATGCTTTTGATTGAAGTGGTGGAAACTGTTTTGAGGGTAAAGCTTGTATTAGTGTTATTTGTGTTGGGGGGGATATTGAGGAAGGAACTGTCCTGTGATACTAAGGATAGAATTGAGTTCACAAAGTGGGAGTTGAATTGTGTTTCGATGGGAACTTTAGTGTCAGGGGTGGTTAGTTTGGGGGTAGCCTTTTGGGTAGATTTTAGTAGCTGGTTTACATTTTTCCAAAATGTTTGCGGGTTGTGTTGGTATTTAGTTTGTAATGTTGTGTAGTAGGATTTTTTGTCCAGCCTAATGCATTTTTTTGCACGGTTGCACAGTTCTTGGTACTTAGTTAGGCTTTGTGTTTCTTTGTTTTTTTGATAGTAATGCCAGGCAGTGTCTCTGGACTTGAGAATTTGTTTGGTTTCTTTACTGAGCCAGGGGTTTGTAGAGGTTCTAACCTTGATTTTGCGCAATGGAGTGACAGTGTCTAGGTGTTGTAGAAATGTTTTGTTGAAATATTCTACATCCTGGTCAAGTGGGAGGGTTTTTGGGGGGGGGGTCCAGTCACAGTTACAGAGTAAAGTGTTGAGGACCTCTGGAGAGAATTTTTTTGTGTTTCTAACGGATATACAGTTAGTGGTTTTGCATATGCTTGTTCTGCTACGTATAAAGTTTATTATGTTGTGGTCACTTAAGGTGTCTGGGAGACTGCCTGTGTGAGGGTACAATGTGGGGTTGTTAGTTAGGACCCAGTCAAGGATGGATTCCCTTTTAGATTTTTTATCACATCTAGTTGGAATTTGGACTAGCTGCTGGTAGCCATGGCGATTTATTAGATTACTTAGTGGTTCTGATATACAGGTGAACCAATCTAGGTTGAAGTCCCCCAGAATAAGGGTTTCTTGAGAGTATGTGGGGAAGAACACCGGGATAAGAAGTCTTCAAGGCTAGCAGGTGTATTACCAGGTGGAATATAGATCACAATTGTGGTGATGACCTTTTTAGGGTGAAGTTGAAGTTGTGAGATAAGTATTTCCCAATTATTGGGGGAGGGGTAGGAGTTTGGTAATTGACGGACAGGTAAGTGGACTTGTACAGTAAGGCAGTTCCACCCCCTTTACGAAGTGGTCTGTCTTCTCTAATGATATTGTAGCAGGTAGGGAGAACTTCTGAGTTAGCTATGTTTTTATTTAGCCAGGTTTCTGTTAAAACAACTATGTCTGGGAGTAGTGTGCTATTGTGGCCTGGAGTTCAGGTATTTTATTTTTGATACTTCTAATATTAATATTTAGCATTAAAAGATGGTTGGTTTTGCTGCTGTTGTTGATTTGCCCAGAGATGAAGAAAGTGGGGGTGTTATGTTCTGACATTTGTGTTGGAGCAGTTTGTGTTGGACAGGATGGATTTGGGACTGGGTTGGGGTGGATATCCCCACTTATGGCGAGCCTGGAGTTAAAATGGTTATACAGATGCTGGAGTTTGGTGAGGAGTGTGAGAAAGTATTGTGTTTTTTTGGAGTAGGAATGAGAGCATATGTGTTTAGTTCTGAATCGGTCTGTTATGTAATTCTTGAATAACTGTGGGGAGATGATATTATAATGTGTGGTGTCTGTATACGAGAGTGCATAATGTGTTGTGCTACTAAGTTTAGGGATATTGCTAGAGTGATAACTTGTGGTGTTGTAAAGAATTATGAAAAGACCGACTAGACTTAGTTGTGTGATAGTCGTGGTTATAAAGTTTAAGTTGTTTCTAGGTGGGGGGTCTGAATAGGAATTATAGGGTTGCACTATATGTGGATGGGGAAGTAGTGTGGGTGATGTAAAAAATGCCTAGGGGGAATGACAGTGAGTGGGAGTATTTTGTGTGGAGCAAGTTGGTTTGGTATAATGTGATATGACTTGAGGAGCTGTGATTGGTGGAGGTGATGCGAGGGTGAGCTGTGGGTGTGGCTGTGATTACTATAAATGTAGAGGTAGTGGGAACGGGAGGGAATAGGGGGCAGGGCAGGGGAGCAGAGAGAGCTTGAGCGTTAGCGAGGGCGAATGGAGCGGGGCAGAGCCAACCAAGGCAAGAGAAAAAAGTAAGTGTTACTTTACAAATCTGAACACTTTTAAAACAAATTCCTGAGGTCTAATGGCTTACCAGCAAGCAGAATGTAATTGCTGAAGAGCACTTGTGTTCTGGTGGGAGACTAGAAATTTAAAGATGGCTCCATGCTCAGCAGGATTCTAATATAGACTTTGTATTGGGGGAGGGAGATAGCACAGGGGGTGTAAACCAGGTGGAATGCAAAGAAACCAGAGAGGCAATCGGTGGAAATCAGTGAAGGCCTCAGAGGGGGTAAGTAATAATTCAAACTACCTGTAAAGTGAAGGAGAGAAGAGACAGCAAAGTTTATTAAGGTTGGGAGTGTGTGTTCACATTGACTTGCTGATTAGTAACCAGTTTGCGCACAGATTAGAGTAGGGAGATACATTAGCAATGATAGAGATGCAAATAAGCAGGTGGGCCTCCAAGTGATACAAACTAAGGCAGAAAGCACTGAGAGGGCTGCTTGATGGTTAATTTAGTCACAGGGATATGAATTAAATGTATACTGTCTATTGGACAGTTAGGATTACTGTACTAGCGGGGGGGGGGGGGGGCACAAGGCTACAACAGTCAGTTTTATTATCAAGCTGAGAACTACTAAGAAATACTGCTAATATAATAGCTTCACCCTCATAAAACATACAAGTAGAATGCCTGGGTGGACTGACCCTGCTCTTGAGGCTCAAAATGTATATCCTTGTTTAGTTTGCAGTACTGATTCCTTCTTATACTGTATGGGTGGAGTGGTAGCCGTAGACTGCAGATTTGCTTGAGTGTGCTCCTGCTCTTGAGGCTCAAAATGTATATCCTTGTTTAGTTTGCAGTACTGATTCCTTCTTGTACTGTATGGTAAGATATGATCACTCTCTTTTTCTCATTTGACTACTGATCTAGCTGCTGTCTCCACATTTGCCTGCTCAAATAAAACATCCTTTACTTCATCTAATCTCAGTCCCCCTGATAAACAGGGAACTTGGTTAGATCTCCACAGCAAAATGATGTCTTTCTAGTAGTCTAGCATTTTAAAATGTTAAATTATCAAGGCTCTATGTGGAAATCTGTTTTACAGTGTACATACATTTCTAAATGATTTTGCTACTTCCTTACCTGCAAAGTAAAAGTCTTATGTGAATGAAATTGTTTCTAATTTGACTCTGATTTCAAAACACACTTTGAAAGGTGTGTATGAATGTGGATATATGCTCTCGAGAAATGCTGCTGCTGTTTTAAGACAGTTTACTTAGGAATGTAGTCAGAACTTATCTGATGATGTAAAAGCCGAAATTTTGAACGCACCTCTAGGTACTGAATGGGTGTTTGGCCCCTCTATTGCACATATTCTCACAGGGGAGTAGAGGCAAATTAATACGTGGGGTATCTAGGATGTTTCATGCATCTTAACCCTCAAAATCATCTGTACCCCATTTGCCTGTCCAGCAATTAGCTCCATGCTCAAACTCTTATTTACCAAACTGTCCCCTTCAGTCAAATGATAAACAACTGCTTACCATCTACAAACCACAGAGGGCTGCTAGGGTCAATCTCTATTTCAATAATGTAGCTAGAACTTGGAATAAAATTCATATATCAGGCAGGTCTGTCTCGCACCTTTATTTTTTCAAACCATTACTAATAGACTTCCTCTCTGCCTTTTTGCTTTGTCTCTTTTCCTTGTCAGGGATACACCTTCTCCTAACAACCTTCATCACCTTCCTGTACATCCCTTTAAAGCACTAAATCACCCGCTTATCCCATTCTAAAACTTCACTTTGTTGTAGTACTTAAATTACTAATTGCCACAAACAAATTACTACTCTATTGCTACTTCTCTATTAACACTTAAACTTGCTTATCCTCTCTAATACTTCACTCTAATGTCACTCTTAAATTACTCCTACCTTTCTTGTATACCATTCTTCTATCTGTAAATTCTCAATACAGTGTTTGAATGTTAGTGTTTATGAACATCAAAAGAAATGTTATTATTGACTACTATGCTATGTATTCACTGAAACTACATTATAAAATTTGTTATTGTAAATATTGATTGCATTAAATTTGTTGCCTTGGAGCTTTTCTTCCCGGGCCTCCCCTGAAAAAGGGCACCTGTGCCCAGTCAGACTTTCCCGGTAAACAGACATCAACATATAAATAATAAATGTTCCCAAGTTCTTATAGGTTCATAGGTGTTTACCAGACTGACAAGTTCTGATACCCTTTGCAAGTGTAAGCAAGGGCTTGGGAGATAAACATTTACAAGCTTTACAAGCTAGGGCCTAGGAGATGAACCGTTTACAGGTTGCTTGTGTCCATTAGAGACATAGCTGCCAAACCAGGAATGAATTTCCTGTTCCCCATCCAATTGTCCAGGTTGCACTTGAATTGGATTAGGGAGGAGCTATGCTTCACATGGATGGGGCAGCCTGTTCCAGAGACAGGGTAATCTCTGGGATACATACCTGTTTCTCCAGCAGGTCCTATTTATATCACAGGCAAGGTTTAGGTCTTTAGAACAGGTAATTCTAGTGCTGTTTGTTTTGCGGATATGCAGCAGGGGCCATCAGAGTTGGGTCTGACAATGCCGTGTATGTCCGGCATAGATCTCCTCTCAAAAGCCTGTAGGAGACAGAATACAGGGATAGAGCTTTGAGGCAGTCTGCATAGGACATTTTACTTAAGCCCTGTATTCTTTTAGTGAGGAATCTCTGTGAACGCTCCAGTTGTTGGATATACTTGGTTAGGTACATACCAAAGGGGGCATTGTACTCAATGACAGGTCTGATGAATGCTGAATACAGTGGAACAATGACTTCTTTGGACTTAGATGCCATACCTTTGTTTATAAGTTGTGCAACATAGAATGATTTCCTCACTACTGTAGACACGTGATGGCCAAAGGCGTGATTACTATCTGTGTGTCCCTAAGTTCCTGACTACTGGGTCAACTCTAAGGGGTGTGTTGTTAATATGGTAGTTGCCAGGGGTGGATGACTTATGTTTTTCTTGGCGTTTAGTTTTAGTCCATGGCTCTGAAACCACTTGTTTGTCTGTGTCAGCCCCTCCTGGAGAACATCTGTGTCAGTGTGGGACTCCATGATGGCTCCTAATTTGCATTGCCTTACTCTCTTTTACTAACACTATCCTTCACCATAAAAACAATGGCCATCTCTCCTCTGCTACTTTCCTAGACCTGTCTAAAGCATTTGACATGGTCCCACATAAACTACTCATCTCTGTACTCAATAGCCTATCCTTCTCTCAGTCAGTCACCAACTGGTTTCAGAGTTACCTGTCTGACCGCCAGCAATCCATTGTATGGCAAAATTACATATCTCCCCAACTACCTGTCTCTATTGGTGTTCCCCAAGGATCCATCCTTGGCTCCCTAGTCTTCTCTATTTTCACCAGTAATCTAGCCTCTGCCACCAAACATGGTACACTCATACAATATGCAGATGACTCAACCATCATCTGCTCAGCCCACTCCCTACCCGAACTGCAAAAGGTAACACAGGATGCCCTTTCCTCTGTTGAAACTTGGCTATCCGATGCCCAGTTAATATTCAACCCAAACAAAACTAAACTCCTCATCTGCGAACCCACCAAACATACTCAAAACAACTCTCACTTTAACATCACAGCAAAAGACAACACCACTATCCACCCAACAGAGCACATCAAATTGCTAGGAGTTGAAATAGACAACAATCTCAAATTTGACACTCACATATCCATGACCATAAAAAAAAGTCCGCAAAAAACTTGGAGCCTTATACAGAAGTAAGCAACTCCTCACCAAAGCAGCTAGGATTACAGTTGTAAATTTGCACCTTATCTCCACCCTGTTTTATGCCTCTCCAATGTATACCAACCTAAGGTAATGTGATCTAAATAAACTCAAGACCTGCTACAACAAAATCACCAAATTCGCCACCGGGACATCCTACCACATTCACCACGGTCTCTCACTTACTGAACTAGACTGGCTAGAACTCCCTCACTTCCTTCAATGGTATCAACTCGCACTCACCCACAAACTAGTAAACCATCCTCTAAAGGTCCCATCCCTCCAGAATGTACTCCAACCCTATCTCACCAGCATACCACTAGATCCAGCAAAAAAAAAAATCAATTTACAGGTTACTAGAGTCAATAACACTGCTGGAGAAACACTATTCTCCAGCACTATAGCCAACTTATGGAACACCCCCCCCCCCCCCAATAACCTCTGTACCATCATGCACCCACTTCAAAGCTTTACTTAAAGCGCACTTAAAAACATGCTGGGTATGCCCTTGTAACTCTCCCTTCTAACTTCTCCCACTCCTTCTACCCTCTACCTCTCTTCCACCCCACAAACTACCTTTGATTATAGCAAGCTCTGATACTTCCATGCCTATCTACGTATTATACGGCAGTAACTTCTTATTGTAACAATTGTTAATATCTGCTATGACTTCGTGGATGGAACAGATGCTAGTGATCTACTGAATGTACTATGTTCTTCATCTGTAATGGTCTGCAATATTTTAATTTGTGGAGCTTTTCTCCCCGGGCCTCCGCTGAAAATGGACCTGCGTCCATTCGGACATTCCCGGACAGCAAATGTAAATAAATAAATAAATAAATAATTTAGTCAGCCAGAGACCACTGACATTGGCCTTGACTTCAGAGAAATAAACCCATCGTTTGTTTGAAGATCAATATTATTTGCAGAAACTAGGAGTGGCCATGGGGAACCCCTTGTGCCAACAGTTATGCCAAGTTGGTGTTGACGCAAAGGGAGAATGTCCATGTTTTTAATAACCCTTTCAATATGTTTATCAAACATTATGTGAGATTTGTGGATGATGTTTTTGTGTTATGGGCAGGTGAGGTTGATAAACGTCTTGAATTTGTTTCCTATTTAGAAGTTACTTCTGTGTTCTTGAAGCTTACTGTGAGCTATTCTTTGACCACCATTGATTTTCTGGATGTTACTTTGTACAAAAATGCATAGGGTGGCTTGGAAACAAAGCTCTGCAGGATACCCTGTTGGAAGAACAATGTATTGCATCATTCTAGTATGCACCCTTCCCATATTTTTCCAAATGTAGTTAAGGGCCAGTCTTTAAGGGTATCTCGTCTTTGCACGAATGATGACACGATGGGTGAGACAATGGGGAATCGCTGTAAGAGGTTTTTGAACAGAGGCAACTAAAGAGAACAGGTAGATCAGATACACTCTGAAGTAGCTCTACAGAGGAAAAACTGGAGGGCTCCTTATTTTTCTGATGTGTATCGATATGTTCAACCCATTTACTTTAGGCATCTGGGCAGTAAACCTAATGTACTATCTGAAGTAGTTTACTTCATTTGGTCTTCAACCTTTGGGACAGAGTCCCCAGCTACTTACACCTGGGAGGCCCTCATGGAGGGATATTCTGGATTATGGCGGAGCCGAATGAAGCCCTTCCTCTGGAAATGATGTCCAACTTATAGTGGGAAATGAAGGTATGAGATGAGGACCACATAGCGGCAGAACAAATGTCATCCAGGGAGACCCTGGACCAGAATGCTGCCAAGGTAGCCATAGACCTGGTAGTGTGCTTTTACCTGAGGTGGCAGAGAGAGACCCTTGGCTAAATAGGCCCTGCCCTGGTAATGCATTTGGTTATCCATCTGGCAATTGAGTCTTCCCAAAAAGAGTTTGGCATAAGAAACAAACAGTCAGATTTTGTGAAGGATTTAGTCCTGTGAAGGTAAAAACCGAGCTCCGATGAAGTCCAGGCTGTGAACCGGAGTCCGTGCTCATTTGGAGAGATTGATGGTAATGCCTAGATTTTTGGCTAAGAGTAGAAAAAGAGTCCCTGGCTTGGCATAGAAAATGCTTGGTCGGGGCAGCAAAGAGCCAATCGTCCAGGTACGGAAAGACCTGAATACCCTGAAGCCTCAGGTGAGCCGCAACTACTGCCATCACTTTGGTGAACACCTGGGGGGGTGATGGTGAGACCAGATGGTGAGACCAAAGGGAAGGACTCTGAATTGAAAGTGATAGGCTCCCAGCTGGAAGTGGAGAAACCTCCAGGAGAGTCTCTCCATTTTGATATGGTTGTAAGCATCTTGGAGGTCAACAGAGAACATCCAGTCGTTTGTCTGCAAATAGGTCAGGACAGAGAGGAGAGTGACCATCCAAAATTTTGTCTTGGTCACTGCCAGGTTTAGGGTGGAAAGATCCAAAATTGGTCTTGGGTCCCCAGTCTTCTTTGGCACTAAAAATAACCTTGAATAAAAACCCCAATCCGGACTGGTCTGGGGTGACCCTTTGGATGACTTGTTTGCTTAGCAGCTTGTCTACTTCTAAGGCTGCTGCCTCCCGTTGGGCGGGTGGAACATCCGGAAGGTGTCTGGGAAGAAGAGGCGGATGGTTGAAGGGAGTTGAATAGCTTCTGGATTGATCTGCAGCACCCAGCGATAGTTTGTAATGGACTCCCATTCCGCTGGTTGCAGCGAAAGGTGACCCTAGACTACCTCCAAAGAGGAGCAGTCAGGGAAGCCTTCAGGGCTGCTGCCCAGGCTTGTCCGTGAAAGGTTCTCGGGACCCAGTGTTTCTCAGACCCCCTCTGCCTCTGGGCTGGCGTCTATCGTAACCCACTCTGCCTCTGGGGGATGAATTGTCCTGAGTGTCCCGGGAAAATGCCCGAGATTTTCAGAACCACATCTTCTTCATTGCTTGCTGATTCCTGGAAAAGACAGAGTCTTCCCATCCTTCTCACTCTGGACAAGTGTCTCTCTCACTGACTTCCCAAAAATGGAAGAACCATCATAAGGGGTATTGGTAAAAGACACCTTAAAGGGGTCGGAGAACTGACATAGCCGGAGCCAAGAATGATGCCTGATGGTGATTCCTGAACCGGCAGCCTTAGCGGCTCCCTCCGTGGCATGGGAGAGAAGGCACATGGATGTATTAGAAATGGCTTTTAGCGTGGCCATTTGGATGGAAAATGTCTTTTTGTTCTCTGCCAACATGGACTCTGGGGTTGATTCAGTGACCTCCTTGACTAAGTCGCACTGTAATCGAGTCAGGTGTGCCATATAGTTCAGTGCCCGGATGGCAAAGGTCGCTGAAGCATACACTTGCTTCCCAAAACAGTACAAAGTCCATAATCATGGTCAGGAGGGTGGACCGTAGAGCTCTCCTGAGCTAGCTCTTTCTTTGTGGCTGCTGCTGCCACGACCATAGCGTCTACCAGGGATCCTTTGAACAAGTGCAGCCTGTCTGCTGGAGGACTGAGGACCTTGTCAGGATGCTTCAGGATAGGCTCCACCGTGTCCGGCTCCTTCCATACCTGAGATGTTATTAGATCCACCAAGGGATCCACAGGAGAGGACACCCAGGATGTAATGGGCCCCTGCCGAACGCCTCAAGAAACACTTTTGTCCGGGGTCATTTTTTTGGGCAGACCCCCCCCCCCCTTTTCTGGCACAGGATTTACATGAGACATCCTCAGGAGGGGGGATCAGGGGGAACGTTCCCCTTCTTCCAAATCAGTGCCTGAGGTAATGGACTCCAAAGGCGAGTTCAGGTGTCTCTTCTTACACGTCAGTTTGCGAGGGACCTCCTCAGCATGGCTCTCTGGGGAGGACTCGCAAACATCCAGGTGCTTCCTGACTTGAACTGCTTGAGGCATTACAGGTGCGAGCTGTCCCTGAGAGGATGAAATGATTGGAACCATACCAAATCCAGAGGGGGGTCAGGGTGGAGTCTGAGGACGAGATGGTCAAGGGTATTGATGATGCTGAGAGAACCCACTCCAGCGCAATGACAGATGGAGAACAGACGTCCAAAGTAGACCCCAACGGGGACGTTCCCTTCTGATCCAACAGGAGAGTCAGAGCTGTGACTGTAGGAGCAGAGATACCGAGTGAGGCACTGCAGTCTGACCTGACAGCACCCCCTTGGATCTGACCCCAAGAGCTCTGATCTGACACGGACGAATCCGACAAACTCAAAGCAACAGTCTGGGTCAAGGTATTGGGTACCATCGGTGCCGGCCCGGAGGGTCCTCGGATACAAGGGCTCTGATACCACAGGTCAGATCAGAAAAGGAGAAATTGAAGAAAAAGGATCTTGAGGCACCCCCTCCGGAGGTAAAAGGTGCAGGCAAGACCCCCATCTGAATTTGAGTGCGGCTGAATCATTTTGTCCATCTCTGCTTCACTAAGGGACTGGGTGGAGTGGGAAGAAGAGGCCATGGAAACAGGTCTAGAATGGTGGCGAGGGGAAACAGGAGACCACATTCTGACCACCTCTGGCTCAGGAGAAAATCTAGGGGAGCAGAGCCAGTGAGAACTGGGCCTGGAAGTCACAGTTTTGGTGGGCGGACCAGCCGGGACAGAGCGGTCGGGAGACCACTTGCGGGGCATATCCTTTTATTGTCTTCTGACCTCTTGGTGGGAGATAGTCCCTGAGGTCTGGGAAGGGGAAGATACTGCTGCAGGTGAAGATCCAGTGGAGGGGGGTGGGAACAGCTGTTCCCGACATGGACAAAAGGCCCTTAACTGTCAGTTTGTTCCTCCTGTCCTGAAGTGCTCTGGGGTTAAACCCAGCACAGATAGGAAGGCGGTATCAAGATGAGATGCACCCAAGCACATGACACACCAAGTGTGGCCATCAGCAGGGGAAGGCTTATGGCCACACTCAGAACAGCGTTTAAAGCCAGATTTAGGGGCTTCAGACATTGCTCCCTAGATAAGGCCCAAGATACACACACGTGCATGCTAGAGAAAGGAAGGCAGAAAAGGGGATTTTTTTTTTTTTTTTTTTTTTTTACCAATGCTAATTGCGAGGGGGAGGATAGCAAACGAGATCTAAATGGAGGAAGGAGATGGGGGATTATGGGTAGGGGGAGGAGCTGAGAGCTCAGATCAATGATGCTAGCTATGTGGCCGTGTCGGATCCATGCCGGATCCGAAGCCCAAAAAAGTTATGTACTCACCATAACGTTCCATCTGAGTAGTTGTACTTCATTTGTCTTCAACCGCCCCTCCCACCTCCTTCCCCCTGCCTTGTCACTATTATTCTGACCATGTGTAAGAAAGTGATTGTCAGATAAGGTTCCTTATGTTCATTGGCTCAGGAATTTTAGGACAGTCAGCAGTGGTAAAGTCTTGTTGAGTCGGGTGTGTGTTTATTATCAGCAACAAACTCTATCTGAAGGGAGGAAGGAGACTGGACCGTATGAGTAGGGGGAGGAGCTGACAGCTCGGATCAATGATGCTAGCTATGTGGCTGTGTCGGATCACTGCAGGATCTGAAGCCCAAAGGTTGAAAACATATGAAGTACAACTACTCAGATGGAAGGTTATGGTGAGTACCTAACTTCTTTTTCACCTTTTCCAGCAATGTACAGCAATTCTGTGATGTTATTAAAAGGAGTTGGCCCATTCTGCTAGCTGACAGGAAAGTAGGGAATATTGTTGATCAGCGTCCTGGCTTTATTTTCAGGAATAATATGAATATGAAAAGGTTGTTATGTTATGGACCTAGAAATCTTGCCTCTGAGCTAGCAATGAGAAGGGGCACTTTTCCATGTAATAATTGTAAAGCCTGTTTTTCCATTGCCCTAGATGCTCAATTTATTCATCCAGTGATTGGACGTGTTTTTCCACCTAGATTCATGGCGACTTGTAGGAGTAACAACTTAGTTGTTTAGCAACATCTTGTACATGTGAATGTTTTTATGTGGGAAAGACTACATACCAGCTAAGAGAATGCATATTAGAGCATACAGGCAATATTCGTAATAAAACTCTCACCAATGCCCTAGCTGATCATGCAGATTTGTCAGGACATAATGTTTTTTATTTTAGGGCTTTACAACTAGTTCCATCTAGTAACAGAAGGGGTGATATTAATAATCAAGTGGAAATGCTTGAGGTAAAATGGATTGTATCCTTGCAAGCAGATACGTTTCCAGGTTTAAACTGGTTTTCCTCTTAGACCTGCCTTAAATAGGAGGCGGTGACTAATTGATATAATTATTTTATAGACAACAGTTGTTGATTGGTTGTAACTTCTTTTATATTCACTGTGTTTTGTGTTGATTTTATTCTTCTACTTGGATCTGATGAAGTGGTAACCCCACAAAAGAGCTAATCCTTGTCAATAAATCATTTTATTATATACATTTGTGGTGGCTGTGTGGGTGTGCTTACATTTTGTTTTCATTTACTTTATTTTACTTCAAAGGAGACCATTTTGTGGTCTGATCTTACCAGAGAAGACATTATAGTAGGGGATGTGCAGCTGTCTCCCATATTAGTGAGGACCAGAACCAGTATGTCTGCACCCCTGGTTGATTTAGTGACTGTCTAGTTCAGGGTGTTTGTGCTTACAAAATCCAGGAATCTCTGTGCCTGTACATTTGGTGTTGTGTTGGCTTCACAGTTAATACTGGGGTAATTAAAGTCACCCATGAATATGGTATTGGGTTGGATGCTTAGTGTTTCTAGTAAGTTTAAATGCATTGTTTGGGTTTCCTGGGTCATAGAGGGGTACCTATAGCTGGCAAGGAAGTGATACTGGATTTTGCTTATGGTGATTTGAACATAGAGCAGCTCAAGTGCATTGTTCTGTTTGACCAGCCTTGAGGTACATTTATTTTTGATGTAAATAGCAACGCCTCCACCTTTAGTCCCTATCTGTGTAGTAGCTGGTCTAAGTGTGTGGAAAGCATTATAACTTTGCATTGTTGGTGTGCTGTCCGCGGCTTTAAACCAGGTCTCAGTGACCACACAGACATCAGCATTCTGTAGGGTAAAAGAGCTTCTAGGGAGTGGAGTTTTTTGTTTACATTCCAAGCATCGAGCAGTAATGCCTTTAGATTTTCTTGGTTTTGATTTGCTGTGTCAGAAGTATTTTCTGTTTGGCATTGCCAAAAAAGGCACTATGGGTAAAGACTATGTTATAGCTAATATTCAAAGGCCTAGAGGGGAGAGGTGCAGACCATCCTGGCAAAGCTGCGTGGTCTGACCATCACCTTCCAAGCTGACAAATATTGCACCCCCTTAGAATAACAAGGCATCTTCCTTCAGTTTGAAGCACAGACAAAAATCCCAGCCAAACAAAAGTCAAAGTTCCAAAAGGAAATGGCAGGATTGTGATTCTTCCAAACCAAACTATGGGTTTTTTTCTGAAAAAAAGGATCAACCCCTTGCAAAGAAATGACTGTGCCGAGTCACAGAGCACCCCTACTCGGCCACTTCCTGCTCTTCCTTCTTCCCCCAGGTTGTCTCACTCAATCTTGCAGCCTGGCTGTAAATGTTCTCAGACAAATGGAGAAGATACATCTGATAGTTTATGGAAAATCCTACCCCTTTCAAGGGAATTTCCCCACACCCACCAGACCAGAAAGAACTTATTTCCTCCAGTGCTTCATCACATTGTAGAAGCAGGGGTCTGAGAACCACTGTCTGTGATATACAGAGGCAAAGGATTTTACTCCAGAATCTTTCTGGTATTGAAAAATAGCTCTTCTGGAGACGCATCCTAGAGCTGTCCCTAAACACTTTTGTGAAAGTTCAGAAATTCAAAATGCTGACCTTACAGTTGGTCCTATCATTCTTTCCAGACCACTGTTTCATGGATGACTATATATCTCAAGGATGCTTATCATATTCCTATTCCTCACAATTTCAGGAACTTTTTGTAATTTGCTGTGTTTGGCTTACATTATCAGTTTTCTGCATTACCCCTTAGGCTACCTACTGCACCTTGAGTGATTACAAAGTGTCTGGCCCCAGTGGTTGTCTATTACACGAACCCTAGGCATCCACATTTTTCCTTATTTAGTCAACTTGTTGTGTGCAGATTCTGTATTCAAGTGCTTGGAATCCTTTGACAAGGCTGAATCCCTCCTTTACCAATAGGGCTCAAAATGAACGTTCAAAAGTCCTTCCCACACCTTCTCAACTAATGTTTTCCTAGGGTGTTGGATAGACACTGTACAAGGAATGGCCTTCCTGCCAGAAGACAAAGTTGTGAATTAATTGTGGCATTTTCTTAGATTTATCTTTCTTGCCGAGGCCATGCATTGAAGAGTTCCTCAAAATTCTAGGCCTGGTAACATCATTGATGTTCATGATAGCACTAGCCAGACTACACATGAGAAAACATTCAGTGAGACTTGAAGAATTGTTAAACCCAGCTACTTCATCCCTTGGATCCAGGTATACCGGTACTGGGATTTGTGAAACAGGAACCGCAGTGGTGGAGGGGTCACCTGTCTCTGAATCCAGGACTTCCTTTCACTCTTCAGACTCCAGTCCATCTGTCCAGACAGACTTTTCAGATTTTGCATGGAGAGTAGTGTCTATAGGAGTTCAAGTGTAAAGCTTGTGGGTCCTCAGGGCCCACCAAAACACATAAAAGAGATGTTGACAGTGATTCAGTGCTTTAAACGTTCACAACTTATGGACTCCAGGTCTTCTTTTAGTGGTCACAAAGAACTCCACTGTGATGTAGTACCTGAACAAGCAAGGGGGGTACAAGGTCATACCCTCTTTGCACATTAGTAGTGATGACCTGGGAGCTGGCTGTACAGCATTCTCTGACTCTTCAGGCCCCATACGTTCTGTCAGGGCAAAACACAGTGGTAGGCAGACTAAATAGATCCTGGAGAGACCCTCATGAGTGGAAGCTCCATTTAGGAGTCTTCCAGAAGTTGAACCAGATATGGGGAATACCTCAAGTAGATCTGTTAACCTCCATTCAAAGCTGACCATACTAAAATTGTATTCACGACATCCTTGCAGCCATGCTTGGAAGACCGACACTGTATGTTTCCCATGGGCAGGAATGTTTCTATGTACATTTATGTCCTTTCCAATGATTCCCACGGTACTTCTAAAGATTCAGTACAAATGACCAAAGATCATTGTGGTAACCCCTGTTGGCCCAGGCAAAGTTGGTTGTCCTTTTTAATGGAAATGGCCAAGGGCAAGTATCACAAGCTTACTCACTTACTGGATTTGTTCACACAGTCACACGGGCGAATGGT
The DNA here is from genome assembly GCF_019279795.1 of Protopterus annectens. Lineage (NCBI taxonomy): Eukaryota > Metazoa > Chordata > Ceratodontiformes > Protopteridae > Protopterus > Protopterus annectens. Next base: position 125,968,309 of record NC_056739.1, on the reverse strand, counting down.
ACACCCCAACTTGGACAATTGCGACTGACAGCCTGGATGATTCTGTTTTGATACCTTTTAGGCACATGTTCCATAAGGATGTACAGCAGGTATTTAAGGTGGCAAGAAAACAAACAACTAGAAAATCTTGTGTCTACAAGTGGAAGAGGTTTTCTAGGTGCTACCCAGCCAATAACAAAGGTCCTGAAAGGGTTTTGACCCCTCTAGCTTTGAAATATTCGTGTGAACTGTTTTAGAGATGATTTATCATATGCTTCTGTCAAAGTTCAGCTTGTGGCCATCTGATCTTGTCTGCCCATAGAGTCTCCCTCTTTCATCTCTTTGTGCTGAGTTTATGAAAGGTATTTGGAGCAAATGGAGAGGGAAAGGTAGTAGAGTGGGATGAGGCTAAGAAGACATTTAGACTGCAGGTTCGAGACTGCTTTCTTTATCAGAGATTGATGAGAGAGGGATGGCAGAATCCTAAGTGACTCTAGAGGTTTTAGTTGAATGTAGAACAGAAGCTGCTGTTAAAAAAGGATAATTAGTAGGTCGTATAAGATTCCACAATGACTATAAGATTCAATCAGAGGAGGTTAAAAAAATTGGGAAGTGAGACTGGTAAAGCAATATTCAAGATAACAAGTAGGAAGACGCATGTATGGCCCCCAAGTATTCAGCCAAGTCCAGAAGGTTTAGGGTCTTTGTTAAGAAGTATTTGCAAATGTATTTTTATACCCCAAGCAGACTTAAAATGATGGTCCTCTGGTAGCCTGCAAATGTTGGAGATGTGTTGGGGAAGAAAGAGGTAATTGGGAAATGTGTTTTGGAAGTTTATCAAGTTGGCAGATTTAAAAAAAGAAATCCCTACAGAGTGGCCTGCCAGAAATATTGGACAAGCAAATGACTGTAACTAAGAAATTTGTTTTTTGAGCTGAGACACAGGATCAGAATTGCCTAAACATAGTAAGGCCTTCAATTGTTTTGGCTGCCAAAAAAGCAATTACTACAATTACTAGAAAGCGGAAATCAAAGTCTAGACTAACTGTATTTGAAGTACTGATTATTGTAAAGAAGATAAAAGAACTGGAAGGGGATTTTTAGAAAAGGGAAGGATTTTTTAATTCTCATAAAATCTGTTATTATGAAATGTTAATGGATTAGAAATGTAATGAATGATATATTATGTCACTTCCTGCTTTTATGTTATATTAAGGCAAGTCATGTGGTTTATTTGTACTCTGATGAAGCTACAAGAGGCTTGTGGCGAAAACGCTGGATCTGTTGTTGAAAATAAAGCTGCGTTCAGTATTTTCTGTATCTTTTGCTGTTTTACCAAGGTTGCCGTGGTTTCGTGGTTTCATATTTGTTTTTTATTCTGTTTTGGTCTACGTTGGTTTTCATCATGGCCACAGGCAGTCCTGATGGTTTAAACAGCCCTATCCTATTGGGAACGAGTGTTCCAGAAGCTAAGGACAGCTTCAGCGACTTACCGGCTCTTTTTGTTTCCCTAAATTTGAAATTGGATCAATTGAATGCCCGTATTGATGCCATGGATTCTAACTTTAACAAAGGACTATCCCAAGTTGCTACTAACACCACGGTACATGCACCGTTTATTTCCGGGTCGCATGTACAGGCTTTACCAGGATGTAATTCTTCTTCCGAGCAGCGAACAGTTACTGCAAACGGCAGTGGCATTTTACAGTCTCTAACAACGGAATTCAAGATTCTAACATTGACGCTACCCGCGTTTTACAACCTTTGTCTGGGTCTTTCCCTCCTGGCTCTAACACCGAGGTAACGATACCGGCAGGTCAGCATCTTGGTGGATTCTTTGGTGATGTCGCACCAACTGATGTTCAATACTCACAACGATCCATAAATGTACATGGGTCTAGGCTGGCTGGTATTTCTCCCTCTGCTAATCCATCACGAAACTCTGGTGGATTAGATACAACTATTAATGTAAGTCAGCCACTTGGAAGGGGTAATCTACCACCAGTAAACACCAATTTTGCAGCAGATGGATTACCTCCACTCACAGACTGGATAAAAAATGTCGAGCTGTTTGCCTTTAACAACACAAATTCAGGTACTGTTTCTGCTCATAGAATTGAGGTTAATGAAGTTTCCATAGCGGATAAACTCAAAGTTTTAGACACTAAGCTCCTGAAATTAAAAAAGATGCAGCTGGAATCAGCTTGTTTTGAACAATGTTTGGCGGAAAACCTTATACCTAAAGGTTTACGCAATAGTTTTTCTCCTTCAGGACTTTCAGTGGATATAGAATTTTTCTGTGAGTTGCAAGCTCTTTTTCAAGAGCAAGGAGCACAACTTTTACAACTCATTGTAAAACATTACGTTAAACATATCGCCTTGCTTACCAGTGACATTAATGTACTTGATAATGAAATTAAAACTGACTTAGACTTTGTCAGGTACAAGTATCATTATCAGCGAGTTCTGAATAGCATTGATGCTTTAATGTTAAAACTGAAGTCAAACAAAACCAAAAAGTTAGTAAGGGACAGATCAGCTTACTCTAAGAAAGTAGCGTATCCTAAATTAGTATTGCCGGTTAGAAGTGATGGTGTTAATGGACATGATGGTGCTAACGTCACTCAACCTGGTGATATATGGGTTAATGAAAATGAGGAGGTAGGAGATGAAGAAGGGGAATGGGAAGTCGTTACTGGTCCTAGACGCAGTAATAGACTAAAAAATAAGGCTAACAATATGAATTAAAGTACACATCCCACTGATTCCTCCTCAAACAATAGTCACATTACTAACAAGAATAATAATAATTTTTTAGGACCACGCAACAAACACAACTGGCGGAACAAGAACAGGAATCGTCAGTGATGGATATGGATGTTAGGGCGTCACCCTTACCTTTATATACACCCCCACCTAATGGCCCTACAATTTTGAAAAACAAAAAGGGCAACTTTAAGATTTATAATTTCTCTGACTTCGTTCCTGATGATGAGTTGATTGAATTATTAGCTTTAGGTAATTCCTTTGTCCCTATTCGAAATAGTAAGTTGTCTGAGGTCATTATAGACCTTAAAAGTTTTGTACGTAAGTTAAACTTACAGTTACTGTTTCATAGTGAGCAACGGGTAGTTGACCATCCACTCAAATTGTCTAGTGTGTTTAATCCACCACTACACTCTAAATTACAGATTTTTGAAACTGTCTGTGAAGCTGACTTTAGGACCCAACTTTCCATGAGTAACAAATCTAGGAATGAGGGTTCCTATAAGTTCAATACTACTAGGGAACTAACTGAAGCCTTAAATCTCCTCTGTCGTCAGGCTGTCAGAGTTATAAAACCGGATAAAGGTGGGGGTTTGGTCATATTCAGTGAGGAACAATACAAAGACAAAATGTCATTGGTTCTTGAAACTGAAGCTTATTACTCAGTTTCTATAAATGAGGTCAATGGGACCTACCAAAGAATTAGGGGCCTCCTGAGGGATCTCTACTTGGCAGCTAAAATAGATATTGATACTTATCGATTCATTGACATCTCATTTCCAAAAATTCCAGTGATGTTCGGAGTCCCCAAGATTCACAAAAATCTTGAAGACCCCCCGATGAGGGCCCTAGTCGACGGCAGGTCTTCCATGACTCATCCCTGCTCACGACTCATAGATTCTATTTTATCTAAATATTTGTGGCTTATTCCAGGGCTATGCAAAGACTCCTGGTCTTTTTTACAGCAAATCAATGACATTCCCTTCAATGGTATGGATAATTTCCTTACCATTGATGTGGTAGACTTATACACCTAGATTCCCCATTTGGAAGGTGTTGAGTGGATTGGATTACTTTTGGAGGAACTTGGAGCAACTAAAAATGAGATCCAACTAGTAACAGAATTGTTAGACATAGTCCTGACATCTAACTTTTTTCTGTTTGGTAAGGACTTTTTCCTACAAAAACGAGGGGTAGCGATGGGCTCGCCCTGTGGGGCGAGCGTTGCTAACTTCTTTGTGGGTTATTGGGAAAAACATTTCCTAAAGAATAGGATGGATTTGATGAAACATGTCCGTTTCTATACTAGATTCCTTGACGATGTCTTCATCCTTTTTCATGGTGATTCCTCTGAAGCTAATTCATTCGTTTCGGCGCTTAATGCTACTACCAATATCCTTAGATTCACTTTTAATTTCGTACTCTGAGATAGACTATTTAGATGTCAAGCTTGTTAAGGACATTAATAAGGAAGAATATTTGGCTAGTATATTTAGGAAGCCGACGTACTGCAACTCCTTCCTGCATTTTTCTAGTGCACACCCTTTTAAACAAAAACGTTCCATCGTAAAGGGACAACTTGTGCGAGCAGGAAGGATGTGTAGTACTTTAAACGACTTTCATACAGAATGTAACTTCCTTAAAGACATGTTTTTAAGTAGAGGTTACCCTACTTCACTTTTAGAGGAACTTATTGATGAGGTATCCAATAAAAGAATCTCTGGTTTCTATCGACCACTCCTATGTGAAAAAGTGATAACCCAAGGGAGAATAGTGAACTGTGATTTGAATGTCAGTAATGACAATACCAGTCCACAAACTTCAGTACATCTTCCTGATGATGTAAGTAATTTCAGTTTGAATTTTATCACAACTTTCACCTTCGATTCACAGGCTATCTGGGCTATAATACGTAAAAACTGGCACTTTATAGTAAATGACAAGTTTCCTAACTAGTAGGTTGGGAGTGGTACCTAGGATAACATACAGAAGAGGAAATAATTTGAAAGAGTTAACACAAAGGAACTTTAATTGTGATGGTAATTGTGATGGTTATAGTAGACAAAAAGGAATGGCTATTTGTGGATTTTGTAATTGGTGTAAACTGGTAAAAACGGGAAACAGTTTCACTATTAATAATATGAGATACAAAATTTTCCACAAGATGAATTGTGAAACAAAAGCAGTGATTTATATTGCATGTTGTAAATGTTGCAGTGGTTTCTATATAGGGAAGACCGATCGAAGACTTTGTGATCGCATTTATGAGCATGACTATGCTATCAGAAGGGGCAACTGCCAAAATGCTCTAGCAAAACATGTCTCGTCTTTCCCTGGTCACAGCTTTGAATTCATGGCCATAGATCATATTCCTTTCTCAATTAGAGGAGGTCCTTCTTCCCTTTTACTAGAATACTTAGAGTTAGAATGGCAACTGAAACTTGATGCTTTCAGAATGCCAGGATTGAATGATACCTGTAACATCTCAGCTGTTCTTAAGCTGAGAAGTTATTTGAGATAGTCAGGTGTATTTGTCCTGGATTTTTAGTTTAGCTATTTCTTTTGGGTTGTCCTGCATTATGTCCTGGTTCTAGGAGGTTCATTTCGAACTGGCCTTATTATATGTATAGCTTTATCTTGGTTTGGTTCCACTTTATAACCAATATTACTTGGATTACGGTCTTTTATAGATAAGGCGTCCCTTTGCCTTTCAGTGTTTTTAGTCATTTTTGTATATTTCAAGTTTTTATATACAAACGCTTTTTATTCATTAGATGTTATATGGTGCATTTTTTAATTTAGGGAAATAAATGCCATTTTTACATTTTTTAATTCTCATAAAATCTGTTATTATGAAATGTTAATGGATTAGAAATGTAATTAATGATATATTATGTCACTTCCTGCTTTTATGTTATATTAAGGCAAGTCATGTGGTTTATTTGTACTCTGATGAAGCTACAAGAGGCTTGTGGTGAAAACGCTGGATCTGTTGTTGAAAATAAAGCTGCGTTCAGTATTTTCTGTATCTTTTGCTGTTTTACCAAGGTTGCCGTAGTTTCGTGGTTTCATATTTGTTTTTTATTCTGTTTTGGTCTAGAAAAGGGAAGGAGCAAATTACATAGAAATAAATGGAAATTGTGACAATGATACATGCAGAATGATTTTGAGCAGGAGTAATGAAGTTTAAGGGATGGCAGGAATTCAGCAATTTGTGTAATGTTGAACTGATCAAGGTTACAAAGAATGAAAAGCTATGTGATGTGTAATTTATGTCAATGGAAACAATGTTAATGTATTTTGCCTATGTCTTAAGTGATAATTTAATAAAGGTGTTTAAATATGTAAAAAAGGTTTATGAAAGGAGTGTTGCAAGTGAAACCCCTCAAAAGCAAATTCCTCCTCCATCAAAAGCAAGTTTCTCCTCCATGGGATCTCAGCTTTGTTCTTGAAAATTTGACCTTACCTCTCTTTGAACCTGTCTCTCAGGCTGATTTACAGTTCCTTACTTTGAAGACTTTTTATTATTTGCTGACATCTGAAAGACGAATCTCTGAGCTGCAAGCCTTTGTGTCAGGCCAACCCCATCTCATTTTTCATAAGGGTAGGGTTGTGTTCAGTGCTAGTCTATCATTCAAGCTTAAAGTAGTTTCTGAACTTACCTTGAATCAAGCCATCAGTCTCCCAGTGTTCTGTTCTGATCCAAAAAACAAAATTGGGAGAAAATATTCTACATACCTTGGATGGTGTACAGGCAGCTCAGGTACTCTTTTAACAAAACAAAGCCCTTTAAAAAAGTTGAACAGCAGTTTGTCTCCTATACTGAGGCTAAGAGAGAGAAACCTGTCTGTCTAAGCAAATTATTGCACAATGGCTGTCATTTGCTATTGTTTTCTATTTCTCCAACCGTGGTGAATCTTTCCAAACAAGGTTATGGGTGACTCAATGAGGGCCTTATCCTCTTTGATGGTATATTGAAAAAGGATAAACTCTAGAAACATCCTAGATGCAGCAGCCTGGTCCTCTGTTCATACCTTCACTAAGCTCTGCAAAATGAACATAGTACAGTTGTGTAAGTCACATGTACCTGTAACAGTAGATGTTTGAATTCCTTACTGCCTAAGTGGTAGCACCCACCCACTGTCCCCGAGACTGTGCATAGTTGAGATGGGTTTCAAACTGTTTGATTCAGTTGTTGGGTTAGGTTTTTACATGGTATTGAGAGTGGCTATAAATTTACGCTTGCTAGATGATTCTGGCTTCAGTTACTTTCCTCTCTGTTGAAATGAAAATTCGTGAACACTTGCTGCTTGTAACAGCTAAAGGTTTCCCCGCTCAAGATGTGCTCAGCCAGTGAACTGTGACAGTGAGGGAGGACTCTGAGCTTTTGAAAGCTGGCCAATACTGGGTGACCTTGGCAGATAACCCCAAATGCTACTGAGGCAGTGAGTATTTCAAACATCTGTTATTATCATAAGTAAAACTTGTGCTGGTGTACTTTTGCTTTCCTGCTGTCCTACAACATATACTGTTTGGGGGTAATAGAAGCTGTTCCTCCTCCTCTGTTAGGTGAAGGATTTTATTCAGGAGTGTTTCTGGTGATAAAGAAAGAAGGTCCTTTGAGACCAGTTTTGGATATTTCCTTTCTGATCAGTTTGTAGTATCCCCCAAGTTCAAAATGCTTTCATGTCACATACTGCTACCCCTTATTCCTCATTTGGGTTTTAGTGACCTTAGATTTAAAATATGCATATCCTCACATTCCTATTCATCTAGATTGCAGATGCTTCTTAAGGTTTTGTGTGTTTGGATCACATTACCAGTTCTGTGCCTTACCCTTTGGGCTGTTCAGTGCTCCAGTAATGCACACAAAGTGTCTAGCTCCTGTGATAGCTCACTGCATACTGTAGGGTATCTATATTTTTCCATATTTAGATGACTTCCTTATCATTGCAGAGTATTTTTTCTGTGTCAGGAATCTCTGTATCTTGGTCAGGGATCTCTTACACAGGATGATATTCCAAAAGAGCATTCAGAACTCTGACCCCTCACAGGATTGTTTTTGTGGGGTGCTCGCTTGGACACATTAGTACAAAGAGCTTTCCTTCCACAGGAAGATGTAGATCTATATTTAGATGTGTTCTTTGGGTTGTCCACCCAGACTTTTGTCTCACAGAGAGAATAGCTCAGGAGCGTGGGTTTCATGGCTTCCATGATTCTCTTGATATCTCTTGCAAGACTTCACGTAATGAAGATATGCTAGTATTTGAAATCTCTTTCTTCCCAGCATCAACGCCCATTGACTTTTCAGATTCCATTTTTGGGATGTGTAGAAAGAGATCATATGGTGGAGGACTCAGAATCCAGGTCTTCCATTCTCCCCTTATGCTTCAAAACAGAATCACCACAGATGCCTCAGTCTTTGCATGGGAGTATTATCAATGGGTGAAAAGGTGCAGGGTCTTCAGAACAAAAAAGATAGACCAAAATTCATAACCATAAGAGATGCTAGCTCTTATAGATGATCTTAAATCTCCAAATCACCTGTGGTCCTTGGGACCTCTTCCATTGTTTAAAGGCAACAACACATTTATGTGGTACATAAACAAGGGGAGCCAGATCTTATTACGTATGTATACCAGCCAGGTTAGGATGGGATATAGCTTTACAGCACAATCTCACTCTACAGGCATCTTGCATACCATCAGACCAAAATTATGTAGCAGACAAGCTGAACAGGACCAGGGCATACCCTCACAAAAGGAAACTGAATTAAGGGGTCTTCAAAGATCTGATCTATCTATCTATGGGGAATACCGCAGATAGGTGTATCTGCCTCCTGTGTGAAGAATCAGCTGGCAAAATTCTGTTCCAGGACTCCCTGGAGCAGATGTGTTTTTCTTTTTTTCCTTGGACTGGAATGTTCCTGTATGCCTTTCCACTAATTTCAAAAGTAATTGTGAAGATTCAGAAGGATTCCCCAAAGATCATTGGCCAAGGTAACGGTGGTTTTGTCTTTTGGAAATGGCCTGGAGCAATTACCACAAGCTTCCTCACAGACTGAATTGACTCGCAGAAAATCAGGGGGTGTTTTATACAAACTGACAGCCTAAGTGATAAGGTTTTAAGACTTTTATAAGTACATTTTTTTCTGAAGAGTTGCAGCAGGTATTAATAGAAGCAAGGAAACCTGCTACTAGAAGATCATATATTAACACATGGAAAATGTTTTCTACTTTCTGCCAACAGAAGAACCAACACCATTCATGGGTAGACTTTTTTTGATTTTACTATATTTGTGAATCTGTCCGATAGCCTATCTTACCCCTCTGTCAAGGTTCATCTGCCATCCATTTCAGCATGTCTGCCCATGGACCTCCCTGTTTGTTTGTGTCTTTCGGCTTTTTCCCGGTTAGGGGTCGCCACAGCGGAACTCCGGTCTGCTAATGATTGGCAGTTGATTTTTACGTACCGGCTTGCCAGGCCTGACACACAACCTTCAACGAAGGTATGCCCATTCACACATGTCTCCACACAGAAGACGCTCTAGCTGAGAATTGAACCGGACAGCGTCTTACTGTGAGGCGACAACGCTACCGCACCACCACCACCGCACCCATGGACCTCCCTGTGTTAATGCATTATGTCAAAGGCTCCCAGAAAATTGGTGACTCCTCCTTGAACTCTTCATTTTGTGTTAGAAAAGCTACCATTTTTTCCATTTGAGCCAGTTTATTGGGCTGACCTGAGGTCCTTTAACATAGAAAACTGTTCTAATCATTGCTGTGACCTCTGCAAGAAGAGTTGGAGTTGCAAGCTGTTATTTTGGGTCAACATGATATTTTCTCCAAAGATGGGGTTTCATTGAGAATTGATCCTCCTTTTGCACTTAAAATGGTATCCAAATTTACCCTAAACCAAACTGTCCGTATCCCTGTATTCTTTCCAGAATCTAAAAATGAGGTAGAAAGGATACTGCCTACCTTGGATGCCCACAGACAGCTCTTGGTACTGTCTTAACAGAACAAGATATTTCAGAACTTCTGATTCATTGATCATCTGTTGTGAAGGTGACAAAGCAGGTGATTTCTAAATGGTTGCCTCAGGTTATTACCTTTTGTGACTCCTCGAACAAAAAAAAAACTGTTCCAGGCAGTGTCAAGGCTCATTCTACCAGAGCCATGGCTTCATCTGTGGCTTTTTGGAAAGGGATAGATTCTAGAAACATCAACTTCATCCTCTGTACATACCTTCAAAAAGCACTATAAATTAGGTTCCTTTTCCAGGTCTAGGACAGGATTTGCTGGGACCATTCTCCAGGAGCTCCTGGACCTTTTTTTTCCCCCAACAGCCACTTTTAAGTTATGGTAATTTACCCACGCAGCTTAGGCTACTGCAGCATAATGACCATAATGATGAGCATAGTACATTTGTGTATAACGTAAACTGTAGCCACTCCTTTTCCTTCTCTCCTTATTTTTCTAGGGTTTTTGTTGCTATCGTGTGGGCATGTACTTTTTTTCTTTTCCAACCTGTGCACTCATTCGAAAATCTACTGTTCTGGTAAGTTTACTTACACGACTCTACTTTGACGTTTTGGACCACAAGGAGTCCAGCCAACTGGTGCAGGGCTGTCTCACAAACTATAGAATTCTGGCTATTTTTCAAACCAAAGCAGAAGATGTTGTGGATGTTAGGAATGTCTAGTTTAAGGCACAATTAGCACACATTAATCATGGCACTGATTGGTATAGAGTAGGAGGAAAGGATAAGGCAAAGACAATGATATGGAATTTTAAGTGTGGATTATGCCATCTTGTGGAGATGGTCTAGGATGCAATAGGTTAGAAAGAACAAGATAAGGGGGTAGACAATGAGAATGAGTTGGGGTATGCAGTACTCATGGCTGTGGACAATGCTGTGTCGAAGAGGCATAAAGAGGAGACTACCAGTTTGGCTCAATAAGAAAGTGAGGTTGGCAGTTATATGGCAAAGGATGAGGCCTTCAAGAGGTGAAAATGTGAGGAGATCAAAATATACTGCCCAAAAAGGAAGGGAAGGCAAAAGTGTAAGGGTGGAAAAGAGGGGCTAAGGAGGGCTAAAGCAAGGCTTTGGACAGGTGAAAAGGATGGAGTGGGCAGGTAGGAGTAGGAAGTACAGTACAAAGAGGCTAGCTGAAGGACAACAAAGATGGTGAGGGTAGCAGAGGACTTTCAAATGGAGTTACCAGAGCAGATGAAGAAGAGAATCAAGTTTTTGGGCAATTAGAAAAGAGGAAGGGAGGGGCAGGTTCGGCTAAGCTGAGCAGTGATGGTAGGCAGATCACAGAAGTCTGGAGAAAAAGCAGCCATGCTATACGAGTTCTTTAACTCTTCACAAAGGAAAGTAAAAGGGGGGGCTTTCAGTGATAGAGAAGCTGGACAGAATGAGGAGAACAGTGGGAAAGACACCACGTTCAGAAGGAGGTTGAAAGGGAAATTACTTCCTTTTAGGATGATAAAGTATGAGGGCCATCTCCAAGAGTCCCAAGAAATCTGGCCAGTATGCTGGCAGACCCTCCATTTGAAGATTTTCAGTATATCATTGGCTCACCCGGGAAGGTGGATCCCCAACCCACCCCCCTCTGAGGAATAGCACAGAAGTGCCAGAGGATAGCAAGACAGCATGTACCTTTGTAGAAGATGGGGAATCAGAGGAAATCCAGGGAACTTGCAGACTTAATTGAATCTCAGTGACAGAGAAAGTAATAGAAAGAATCCTGAGGGGAGGGCCTGTAGCATTTCTGGAAGGGTCTGTAGCATTTCTGGAAGGCATCAGTTGATAAAGACAGCAGTCAGTGTAATTTCATGGCCAGAATGAGCTGATAGTAAGACCTCCTTTTCCAGATTTATGACTGGCTTGTAGGTGAATTTGACAGAGAAATACTACTATGTAAGGTTTACCTGGACTTCATCAATGTCTTTGATTAGGTCCTGTGTAAGTGACTTGTTGGGGCAGAACCAAGATTGAGAAATTGGAGAGCTGTATGGTAGGACTCCTGAAGGTTGTGATAAGAAGAATGAGATCAAGAAATGACAAAGTGAGTAGCGGAGTACTGCAGGTGTCTGTACTGAGTCCAGTACACTTCAGTATGTTCATCTGAGGCATGTGTGGGGGAAGGTAGAACAGGATCGACACATAGATTGCAGCAACAGTGATGGATGGGAGGAAAAAAGTGTAGAGAAGGATTTAGAAAGACTTGTCAGATGGGTAGGAAGGTGGCAAAGTGCTGTACTTAGGCCTCAACAAACCTGCTATAACATATCTGCTAGGAAGGGGAGAGCAGAATTAATGATGGCAGAACATGGAAAGGATATGAAGGTGTTGACCACACGTGGTTTGGAACCACTGAGAGCAGAAAAAGAGGGTAGTAGCAGAAACAGACCAAATGTGAGGGTGTATTTTCACTGGATAAATTCCAGAAATGGAGGTGATTCTTTCACTCTACAAGGCCCTGATCAAGACCACACCTTGCATACTGCATACAGTTCAGGAGGCCATACAAGTAAAGGGATACAAGACTGCTGGAAGGAATCCAGGGGAAAGCCCCCAGAAAGGTCTCTAGATTGGAGGGGAGTGGGTACGAATGTAATTTAAAAGACTTGGAACTCTCTCACATGAGACAAAGAAGACTTCCTACTGATGCACAAGATCATGGCAGAGAGAAGTAATTAAGGTCATTATGGACAGGTAGAACAGAGGGGGAAGAAGGGGGCACAGTCATCAGATTATAAGGACTAACTAATCTCTGGATGTCTGAAAATACTTCTGCAATGAGAAGGTTATGGCCACATGCAATGGGCTATCAATGGATGGTGTAGAGGAACATCCCTTTCAAAAAGGCATTGGATGGATGGGAAAAGGGGGAGAGGTAGAGTGGACAAAAAGTAGAATGCTAAATGCACTTTGAGAAATTATTTACTTTATTTTTATTTTACATTTGTTTACTGGGAAAGTCTGACTGGACAAATTGTCCTTTTTCAGCAGAGACCCAGGGAGAAAAGCTCTACATTTACAGACAACAATACAAAACAAAATAAATATGCATTTATACAGTTACACGACACATTTTCTACAAAGATATTTAAGCAACAGAGATAGACAAGTTAAAATTTTAGTTTAGAATCTACAGCACAATCTTAAAATGTTTAAACAAGCATGACTGAGAAATATTTAAGTAGCGCAAAGTTGGGAAAAGAATACTTGAAAAGTAAATTATAGGTTGTGTTCGTATAGCTGTCAAAAAGTCACCTTACTGCTAACAAGGGTTTATGGATCAGCAGATCCAGGTATTGGAGAAGTGTGATTTGAGTAGTTTTGTTAAATTTGAAGTATCAGTAGTGGACCTAATGTTTAGCGGCAAGGAATTCCAAGATTTGGCTATGCAGTTTATCATATGCACCTGATTTTGGTAAAATAGGAGATGATGGTCATATTCCTCAAATTCTCAAGGCCTGTGACATTTGCCTAACCTACATTATAAACTTCTTAGTGTAGGAGATGTTCTTCCTCAAGCTCTGGAGGTTGGTAACGGTCATCCTACTGTCCAGAAGTAAAGCAGTATCTTTAGGTAACTCCTTTAGACCTATACCATTGTAGCCAACATTAACAAAGCATGTAGAAGCCACAACATTGAACCAGCATAAAAGCATATTTACTTTCTCTGCTTAGTGTACTCTTTCTTTTATTTGGTCTGCAGGTTCGGCCCACTGGCTCTCCTTCTTGCAGCCTGTTGACCCCTTTGTTCCTCCATCGGTACAAGAGCCCTCTGAGTCATTCGTTCCCTGGTGAAGGTGAAAGTTAGGTGTTGGAGTGGACCCCGGTATAGATCCTGAAGACTGTCCTGCCCTATAGCTGTCTGTGGAGGTTATGCACACTTTTGTGCATGTACTACCTCATGATCAAGTAGCACTTGGCTTACATTGCAGGTACGCCAAGCTTTGTGTACTGTGTAATCCACCTGTATTCCTGCAGGAGTTACCAATACAGTGAGCCAAGCTGCTTCTCTCCACCATGAAGAATGAGCATGCATTGGCCACTTATCCAGCTAGCAGCCTACTGTATGCTGAGCAACTCCGGTTATGAAAGGGATACAGTATTGCTATGGCCCTGCTATCCATAATGAGTACCATTTATAAAGCCATGCTAATAGTCCAGGAGTAAGATCTGTACATGTTAATAAAACCTGTGATTCTGTATGTCACTACATTCATTTTCATGAACCAACCAAGCCTTTAGCTAGTTTCAGACCTATTTCCGATTGGTTCTGTAGGTTATTAATAGGTCGCACCCTTTGCCTTCCTAGCACACATCCTAAAAAATATCCCTTAAGACTCTGTTCTTGATCCTTTCCTCTTGTCACTTTTTCTTAAAGCTGTCATGCTGGGAAGCCAGAACCTCAGGCCTGCTTATCTGCAGTTGACGTTGCAGTAGTTTGACATGTTTCTCATTGGCTCTTAGGTAGTTGGTCATCTATCAGCCCAGGAACCATTTGAAGCCTAGCTAAGCTTTGTCTTCATTAAGACTTAAGTGTTGCTGTTTAGGAGATGGGCAAGGTTAAACTGCCTTTTACCAAATGGAGCAACTCCTCTCATCACTCTGTTAAAATAGGTGACCTGTACATTAGAGCTTATTTATTTTTTAATCACCATTTGAAAAAAAATCCTCACAAGAGTATTTTCTTTCATGGATAGTAACAAGAGTTTCATATTCTAAGTAAAGGAACCAAGGTTACAGAAGGTAAAAGATGACTACTTTTTTTCTGTTTTGCCCCCCCTCCCCAGTTGACCATGTAATCTTGAACAACCTGAGTGGACCGTCTTGTTTTCCATGTCTTGATGACCAAAGCAAGCAAGTGCGTGCAAGAACTGGATTCCATACAGCAGCCATCATTCTATGCCAGTTAAAGCTATTGCATATCCTAGCACCGCTGTGCAGTGGCTGGCAAACTCCTTGCTAGTGGAAGGCCTATCATACCAGATGCTTCCTGTGTGTTTCCACACACCACATCCCAGCTACAGTGTAATGCACTGCTTGGTAGGCCTAGATCATCAGCAGTCATCTGTTTCTACTGCAGCTGTTGCCTGGACTCTGTTCCATGGTCTCCATGCATTAGACTTAGCTGCCTCTCTCACCCCAGATGAATAAGCTGACATGAACTGACTTCCTTCTGCCTAATTGAATACTGTCCTGTGGCACCTAGTCTTGTTGGCCAAAGCTTGGTTACTGGAGCTACAGTCTGAGCTCTGTAGTAGTTGAATAATGCTGTTGCCTTGTCCCAGATGTGCGCTGCTTGTCTTGACAATCAATTCCGTCTTGATCCACTTCATGGTGGATCTGGAAATCATTTCAGAAAAACATAGACCCCTGAAGTCTACTACAATACAAGCAACTCCGTAACCAGGTAAAATGACTACTAACGAGAGATAAAAAGCCCACTACCTCCATCTACAAAGCCAGCATAAAGATAATCCCCAAAAATTCTACTCCTCCATTAACCAACTATTACACCCAGGGTCTCAAAGCAATCCATCCCCTGACCCACAAAAACCACCCATTGAACTTGCCCCCCTCTTCAGTTCCTACTTCATTGACACCACAGCTAAACTAACCGCCACCTTTCCTACAATTAACACCACCACCACGAAGACAGCTGATGACCAAATCATCCCAGAAAAAAATCCTACTCTTGACACCAACCTAAAAGTCTCCCCCATACCCACTGCCACAATAAAAACACTTTTACTTAAGCTAAAACCATGTACTCTGCACCTGACCATCTATCCCCTCACACCCTGCAGCTAGCTGCAAACTCTATAGCTTATCCCATCAGAATACTCATTAACAGTCTTACTCTCCCTTCCTCACTACTTCCACAGGGGTACCCCAAGGGTCCATACTTGGTCCTCTCTTATTTAGCATCTTTATCAACAACTTTCACTCCACTCCCCCACAATGCTCAGTAATCCAGTATGCTGACTACTTTACAATACAATGCACTGCAAATTTCATCTCTGAACTCCAGCAAATCACCCAGAATGCCCTCATCTCTACTGAATCTTGGATGCTTAACAATCGCCTTGCCCTACATCCAAAAAAAAAAACTAAACTAGTATTTTTTACCCCTAAGAAAACCACTCCCCTAGATTAAAAAAAAGATCTTCCCTATACAAGCCCAAGACAATACCACTATAGAAGTTGTCCCAAACACTAAACTGCTAGGCATTATTATAGATGAAAACCTTATCTTTGACCTGCACATAAACAATAACATCACAACGCACCAAAAAGCTTGGTATGCTGTACAGACACCAACACTTTTTAGCCTCTCTAGTAGAAAAACCCTTGCAGTCACCTTTTTATTACCCTCTCTCCTTTATTGTGCCCCTCTCCTCACTAATATTAAAAATTCTGCAAAATCCAAACTTGCTTTGTGTTGCAACAGAATAGCCAAATTTGCCACCAAGGCCAAATTCTCATCCCACGACTGTAACTCACTGAAACAATTAGGCTGGGTGGAACCCCCCCACCATCTCTGATTCACCCAACTAACTACAGCACACAAAATAATCTACACACCCACAGACTGTCCTGCTCTCTCGACTCTACTCGCCCAATATCAACCCAGCAGGCAACTAAGATCTGAAAATCAATCTCCTTCTAAAAGTAGAAAAGCCCATCTTACCTGCTGGTCAACTCCTCTAGTCCGTTACCATCGCCAAATGATGGAACTCACTCCCACCTTCTGTAAGAAACACAAGCAGCACCACCACCTTTGAACAAATACTGAAAAATCATCTCAACTCTTTCTGGCTGTGTTCTTGTTCTATAACCTGACCTCCTCCTTCTCCTTGTATGGTAACTAAACTCCTGTGCTTTTTGCTACTTCTGACTGATATTTTCTCCATAATTATTTTTATCACTTGTTGATACTGGTACAATAATACTGATTGATATAGCTCTTTTTATATCTCTGTGATTGAATTCATCTGACAACCAACAAATTTATGTATATATATTCTGTATACATTACTGTAATCACTATCTGTAACACTGTATCTACTTTTGTACCAGTTAATGTTTAATATTTTATGTATCTATGTTCTTGTTGGAGCTTTTCTCCCCGGGCCATCACTGAAAATAGGCTCTTTTAGGCCCAGTGGACTTTCCCAGTAAGCAAATGCAATAAATAAATAAAATAAATGGTTGGAGGTGGAGCCAGAGCCTATCCTGGCAATCACTAGATGAAAGAAGTAATCTTGAATGGGACAACAGTCCATCGCAGGATACCTATCGGCACTCTCGCACAGTGTACACATACCACTGGATAACTTGGAAGAGCACCATTTCATCTATGATACATCTTGTATTGGTGGAAACTAGAGCACTCCGCAAAAGAATACGCAGACAGGGGAAGACATGAAAACTCTGGACAGAAAGCACCTCAGCCAGAAAACAAAATGGGTAATCGGGTGCTGTGAGCTAGCAATTGCAACCAGTGTGCTTCTTACTTCCTGCAAAAGATGGAGTCCTTTTTAACCAAGCTTTGTAGACTTATCCTAAAATTCCCTGAAAGGGAATGCCATCACCTGGCACTGTTTAGAATTTTGATAGCTCCCTTCTGGTTAAAAGGCTTCCAAAGTCAGCTGTACGTGACTTTATAATCCACTCTGCCTCAGACATTGCCCATTGCTCTCCATTAGCTTCTCCTTTCATAGGATCATAGGAGATTTACTAGGGTATTGACCCAGAGGTCATTTAAAGCCTAGCCGTTTCAACCCAATGCAGACCTCTGTGATCACCAGCTGCCTCTCTCCACACCTTAATTCATTACAGCAACTGAGAAGACATGGTTAACAGTTTTTTTTTACTCTCCTTCATCTGCTAGAAGAATGTACTAGTTATGCATTTATTTTCCTTTATCAGCTTTATGAACCTTTTTACCCAGAGTCTGGTTCTCATTTTCGTGGTGCTGTCAGATATTTGTCAGAGTTTTGGCAGCCCTTAAGCAATATAATTACTAAATAAGGCAGCAGTGCATCTGTCTCGCAGGAGTCTCCTAGGTTGTCACTCCAGCAAGTGATTTTGGTAATTGCGTGTTAATGCATTCAGGAGACAAATGTTTCAGACTTTGCCAAATTATTGATTCCTGTAAGAAACATGACAAAGTATGCAATGAAATTATACTTTGCTAAATGTGTATGTCTCTTGGAAGTGTTAGTCGCATAATACATCAGAAAAACGTCTACTGCTATAGTTTGCCAAAGAAGTGCAACTTGCCATGTTGGTGTTATATAAATTAGCAATTCTGTACTACTATTTTGTGTACGCCGTCAAAATGTTCTTGTATTTGTACCTACAAACATGACAAGTAGCCATCACCATTTTTTGTTTACTAGCATTACTTTCCTGAACTATGTACGCTGTTACTGGCAAACACAGCAGTGAAATGAAATGGGTGCACTACAGCCCTTGCTGCAGCAGGAGGGACATGGATAAGGATGTATTATTTTTCAGAAGTAGGAAGGTGGCTTATTTTCCATAGCTTTCTGTAGTTATGTGCTTTACGAGTTCCGCTCAGTTTTCTTTTATCTAAAATGGGTAATTTAGTTTTATTGGAGTACCTTTCCACAGTTACCAAAACAACTGTTTTGCTGTCAGGGAAGGCAGTTGTTTTGCATTAAAATGACAGCTGCAGTAAGAACGGAAAATGTTTTCGACTTAAAACAGCCGTTTCAGTGTAAAGGTGAAACCTTGAAACTTCATTTCCTTCATAACATTTAGGGTAATGCAAACATTTATTTAACATTTGTTTGCCAGGATAGTCCGACTGGACAATGTGTCCATTTTCAGCAGAGTCCTGGGGATAAAAACTCCATAAGTTTACAGAGAGAATAACAATTTACAAAAGAGACATTACAGAGTAGTAGCACACATATTGTAGACTTTACAGCTGTTAGTATGCAATAAGCGGATATTCTCCCTTTTGGTTGAAAATACAAGTGTGCAAAATATACAGTGAGAGTAGCTAAGAACCTGGTAGAGCATTGCAGGATATTTCACAATTGAATAAGAGTATATAAATGTTTAAGTTTCCATATATACATTCAAGCAGATATACATGTAAGAGCATATACATTTATACAAGTCTATATTAACTCAACGAAAATCCATTGCATCGAATACCAAAACAACGACACATATTACTTGAACCGCAAAAATACCGAATGCACTAAACTGCGAAATTTAAAATATCAAACGTTCATAGTCGGCCAACCCCACCACTCGCTACATACTGCCTACCCAAACAAAATAAATAAACCACATACATACACTAACCAAACCCTACTCCTAACCCTAAAGTAAAGCACCAAAACTCAACTTCTAACCCTACACTAAACCCCACATACACAATTATCTATGCACTATCCTTAACCCCTCACTAACCCTAAGGTCCGTAACTACCGCACACTTCCCCTACGGAGATATACCCAAACAAAATAAATAATACACATAAATACATTTAACAAAACACTACTCTAAATCTTACACACATTACCTATCTATACACTTACCTTAACCCGCACACTAACCTTGAGGGCCGAAACTATCGCACACTTACCATACGGAGCTATACCACAGACGGACCAACCAAAACACTTCGACATTTCGAATTTCACAGTTTTGCATGTTCAATTACGTATTTTGCGCAATAAGTGTCTATTTCGAATTCGTGTAAATGGAGTTTTGACAGTCTAATAGGAACCCTATTTATACACATATATAGACATACATACACATATATATATATAAAATATATATATATATATATATATATATATATATTTTATATATATATATATACACATACATACACACACACACACACACACTCGTATATAGGTTATTGCTCATACATGGACAGGTATACTTAGATGATGATGTTTGTGTTGTCCAGGACAGATGGGGTGTAGAAACAGTGAGTGGATGAGGCATCAGGAGGTCAATTACAGTTGCATAGATGGCTGGTGAAGATATGTTTTAAGTAGGCTTTTGAAGGCGGGTGTGGAGTTTTGTAGTCTGAGGTCAGGGGGAAGGTTGTTCCATATTTTTGCTGTTTCATGGGCAAATAGTGATTCCCCGGAGTTGTTTTTACATGTGATGGTTTCAATTAAGGCTTTGTTGGATGACCGAAGTTGTCTTTTTGAATTGTAGAAGTTCAGCATGCTAATCAGGTCAGGGGTTTTCTCGGGATAGTACAGAATTAGATGAGCTAGGCTGAGTTGATGGTACCTTAATAGGTTTGGAAATTCAAGCCAGTGCAAGGCTTGTAGGGAAAGACAGTGGTGGGATTGTGATTTGGCATTGGTAGTGAATCTAGCAATTTTGTTGTAACAGATGGAAAGTTTTTATTAAGTTCAGTTTTGTAAAGATTAGTTAGAATTGGGGATGCATAAAGCAGAGTAGATAGGAGTTGGGTCCTGGCTATTGCAATTCGAGATTTGGTGGTTAGATAACTTTTACAATGATAGAGGGTACCTAGCTTTTTGTGGAATTTAGTGATGGTTGTTGTGTGCTTTGTGAATTTGAGTTGCTGGTCAATGGTAACTCCTAGGAGTTTAGCCTCAGTGACGGTGGTGATTTGGGTTTTGTTGGCGGAGAATATAAGGGCAGTATTTCAAATTCTGTCTCCAGTTTTAGGCATTTGTCCGTTGCTGTTTTTCCTTTCTGTGGAATTCTTAAACAATGTGAGAAATGTGTCGTAACAATATTACACTGCACAACAAATACATGAGGGTGTGATCATCCCAAAATAAAATCACTTTGGCTGAATACATTTATACGACAGATACAGAAATTGATTATACTTTAAACATATACATAAACTGATATCTTCTGTTAGAATTGGGAATTAGAATATGACCTACTTAGTTGTTTGTCCCCTGGTTGCGATAGTACCCAAGTACCGTGATTTCTGCTTGCATACATCAGTCCTGTGCAACGGATATGTTTATTTTCTTGTTTATTCAGAGATGTATCACTTGGTTGTTTTGTATTTATACTTTCTTTACTGAGTGCTTCTACCTGCAGACAGATGACTGGATTGTACTTGTCTATTTTTATATTGTAATTAGATTGTAGGGGAAAATGGACCTTTTAGGTATAACCCACCTACCTTTTTAGCAAGTGAAAAAAATAACTAAAATCCCATGTTACTGCATTATGAGTAGATAGTATTAATTTTAAATTTGCACAGTTTTCATGGAAGAGTTTACTTGTGGTATGATTTAAGCTTACTCATGTTGCCCATCTTGACTACTAGTTAATCCAGGCAAATGTGTGTGTCTCCACATTCAGAGATGGCCTATAAATACTGGTGTCAGTGTAGCTGTCAAATTTTGAGATTTGTCCCTACCTGAATAAGACAAATATGTATTTGTTGTGGACAATACTTGCTATATCTAGGAAGTGTGTAACCAGAAGGTGGAATTCAAATACACCCCCGACCTTGGAAGAATTCTGCACTTTACAGAAGACAGCTGCATTGATGGAAATAAAAATCAAAGAACTACGAATCTATCCCTGGCCATTGGTAAATAATCCTTGGAAGAAAGTTATATCTTTGTTGGACACTCTGCAGTAATCAATGTTGTATCTCTGATAACTGATCTTTTAATTCTATATTTAATAATATACAGTGTATATAATTGAAAGTCAGGCTATTGTAAATATTGTATATAGTTTAAAATATTTAAAAATATTGTGTAAATGTTATTTTAATTGAAAATAAAAAAATATTTGAGGGAAAAAAAATTGAGATTTGCTGGGCAGCCCTGTTTGGTATAGTCTGTGTTTTTAGCTTATTAGAAAAGGCTCTGTTGCTGACATTGTATGGAACCAGACTTTTCATACATCTTGTGTGTGAATTTACCATCTTGGCCTTTACTTTTTCTCACCAGCAGGTGTCATTAAAAGGTGATGTGGCAGTTGCCCACAGCTCAGACAACACTGTTACAGATGACAGTAAAGAAGACTCTGCCTTTCAGCCTCCCCATCATAAGAAATTAAAAGTAGAATCCAAGGAGAAGAAAGACAGGCGACACAAAGTGGATGAGGATGAGATTCAGAAAATGCAGTAAGTTTTCATTTGTTTGCTTTCAGCTGTCCCCATGATATATTCAGTTCTGAAATGACCTGCATCAAGACTGCCCCGTGGGTTTCACATTCACAAGCCAAGAAAGTGACAATTTTCTTTACTCTCATTTATCTGCTAGAAGAATGTACTAGTTATTCATTTATTTTTCTTTATCTCTGATTTCTGTAGTGTTTCTCCAAGCTCCCGCCTTAATCTACTCATCTCATCCTGAGTAGTATTCAATAGAATATACATGCATATGTGCTAATAACTTCGTACCCCTCAGAATCCCTATAAGAAAACATATTTTTTCTTTAGCCAGTTACTGTTTTTTCATTTGAAAAGGTTCCCCCATTGCAGCTAGTGTAACCCCTCTTTTCCCACAGTCCAGTGTAACTGGTATGGTATCCTTCCCTATGTCCATGCTTTAGTGGTTTCTTATGTTCATTTTCATCTGTATGTGCCTTCTATAGTGTGACTGTGTGTAGACTGAACTGGGTTAGTAAGCCTGCTCACATTCTCAGTGACCAGTGGGCACTCCCCTTTCCACCCTTTTTTGACGCACTTGCACAGTTTTTCTTTAAATAAATATTCTTTCAAACTTAACAGCTAAAGCTGTATACATTTCTGTAATTTACAGCCTTCTCTCCGTAAGCAAGAGCACTTGCCCTAAATTGACTCCAGCTTTATTTCCTCTTCTCATAAAAAGAATGATATTTTTCCACATTTAAATAAAAAAAAAGCTGAAACACTAGTGAGTAACTGAGGGTAGTCATTATATCTCCCATCATGCCCTGAACTACTGTTACATTCAGTTACTTAACATTACCTTTTGGCCATCAACAGCTAGTCACTTCATTTTTTTGAAAATGTAAATAAGTATACTGTGCAATGGATGCTCAGTAAATGATACTTTCTCCTTTTATATTCTTTCTCTCCCAAAATACATGCTACTAATCGCATCTTTACAGTTGTATACATTTTAAGTTACTCTTGATTGTCTTAAATTCTACTTTAGAAAGTAGCTTCATTTTAAACCTGATCTCCCTGCTTTTTAGTTGTAAAATGGGTACGTTTAGCATTGCTAGTTCGAGCCTCAATTTGCAGCAGTAGTTTGGTTTCTGCAGTTGTTTCAAGATCTTTTTTTTGTCAAGACAGCTTAAAGCATTACCTTTTCTTAATTAAGAATACATTCCTCCAACCAATCACCTGATTTTTTTTTTTTGCATCAACTCTGCTCCAGCTCCTTTAGTTGTACAGTCAGACATCTTTCTGATTTTCTCGCAATTGAATTGCATTTTATGGAGGAAGTAGTTAACTTAGCAAATTTTTAGTAAAATGCATTTTTAAAACATATTAAAACTGTTGAATAAATAAAGCAGGTTACTTTGTGCTTCCTTTTCTCTAGCATTTGTAAATGCAGAGCAGTACAGACTTAGTTTGACTTTTTTTTTTACTGTGGTTAGAATTTTGTTTTCTCTGAATGCCCTGGTTTCTTTCCCCTTCTGAAAACTGTGCATACTGCCTGCCTAGATCTGGCTTAAGCGTTTGATACAATACCCCACCTGGGCACTGTCAACATTTTCTGTAACTAGGCAGAAATGCCTTTGTAACATGCTGAATAGCTAGCTGGCTTACTAATAGGACCGAGGAGGAGGTTAGAATCAATGAGGCCACCTCCACAAAAATGCCAGCCACCAGTGGAGTCCCCCGGGCTCTGTACAAAGCTCACTGTTCTTTGACATCTACTTGTCGGATGTCAAAGGCCTATGTCTAACCAAGTTTGCAGATGATTGCAAATTGGGAGCAGTCATTGAATCCCCCCAAAATGAGAACAACCTTCAGGAAGGTCTAACACAAGCAAACATTTGGTGTCAAAGCCATGGCTTAAAACTCATTATCAAAAGATGCATTATAGTACCTTTTGGGAAGTTTGCCACCCTGGGTAACTGTGTCGTCAAAAAAAAAAAAAAACGCTAAAAGTTAATTCACTAGTCGGGGATCTTGGAACTCATGTAGATCGTAACCTAACCCTTGACTAGCATGTGTTTGGAGTAGTAAGAAAATCCTTTGTTGCTTAACTTGTAAACAAGAGCATGGCATCTAGGTCCAGAGAGGGTCATCCTACCACTGTTCCCGTCCCTCTTCAGACCTAGAATATAATGCCCCTTTCATTATGTACCTGAACAGACACCTACAGCAACAAGAATGCCCACAAAGATTCCTTACAAAAAGAATACAGAGAGTAAAAGTAGTGTTCTACACTGATTGCCTCAAGCCCTGTCTCTTTTTTCTGTATCATACAGACTTCTGAGAAGTGATCTTTGCCTGGCGTAGAAGGTATCCTTGGACCCTATTTTGATGAACCTTTTGCATATCCTCAAAACAAACAGCATCAGAATTATTAGATTAAAAGATCTATTTTTGCTTGTAACACAAATGGGACACAGTGGACAGACAGATATGTTTTTATGAGAGTTTGCATTCTCTAGAACAGACTTTCCATCCTTGTGAAGCAGAGTTCCTCCCGATCCCTTTTTAAGTGCAACTTGGACCATTGGATGGGTAATTGGAAAATCCCCCTGGTCTGGCGCCTGTGTCTCTGATGGACAGAGGCAGTCAGTAAATCACCCCCTTTTTAAATCAAATTTGCGGGTCATATTTGGGTTGCATGGCTTGGCTTATAAGGATGCTAGTGGTCGTTAGCCGAGTTTAAACCTATAAAAGACCTGCAGTAGGTTGAGTGGCGACTTCTAAATTGTCTGTTTGTTGTATGTGCATTCCTACGTGATATGGAAGAAAGGCTTGGCAGTCTTCATTTCTCCCCTTGCCTAACGAACTCCATTGTACAACTTTTGAGAGTTTAGTTAACATTTCTTCTATTACCTCAGTCTTCTTATTACTGCTTGCTTCTCATCCTAAGAAACTTGTTAAAAATTGCAGCTGTTTTATCTATAGTGATTATTCATAATGGTGGAAGAAGTAACTGTTTTCTACTGTGGAGCATTGCTCGCTCATGTGGAGCACTGTTGAAGATCCCTTCTGTCTTAGAACTGTTTTTTTTTTCTCTTGACTTGAATTTCTTGAAGGTGTGCAAACCTCTGTTTCGGCCTGGATTGTTGTTCTTATGACTGTTTCGTGATAGTTTTATCATTGAATAACTGGACCTGGAGAAGAGAGCTCCATAAGAAGATGTTTAACTGCAGGGTACCATACCAGATGTCCCACAATGTCAGCATTTTGTCCATACTGAACATGTTGATTATTATTTATCTAACTGCATCTTACCCAAAGAATTCCAGAATGGCTTTTCCCGTTCCTGTATGTTTATCTTGTCATAACAAATACTGTTAATATTTTACTACATAGTTGTATACTTATTTTTCTTTGGAAAGAGATGTGGCTGGAAAGTGTCACTGGAAAGAATCTTTGGATTAGTCCATTTCTCCTTTTTAACAATAAAAATAAATAGTGATGATGGGGAAAGGATCACTTGCATGTAACAGGAATCTCCAAAGAGTGGAAGATGAAAATTAGTCCAGTAACAGCGAACCGAAGGAGTTCACATTGTGTTATGAGGCCAGACGGTATATTACCAGACTTTAAAAAATGTTGGAATCGTCTTTTAATAATCTTGTTCATTGCATGTAAGAAACAGGAATGATTTCTAAAGTTTGGAGTACAGAAATTTTTGCAATTCCTCTTCTGTAAAGTAGAAGTAGAGGAGACGGTCCCTGTGTCGAGTGTTTGGGGCAGAGAGCTCATTGGAGACTTTAGCTGCATAGTCTCAAGTGCTGAAGCCTTCAAGATACCAGGGGAGATTACGTCAGCCTGATTAGTAATGTGAATGTGACAACTCAAACGCCTGTTAAGTGTAAATATTTCTGTGCAGCAGCCCGCTGAAGGCATGCCATGCAGAATGGACTGGGTGATGAAGGAAGTGTGCTTTTTAAATGGACTGCAGTGAAAGGATGGTACCAGGAGCTGTGTGCGTCTGCTCTGGAGCTTTTTCTTTGTAATGGCTTGCTTAGTGACATTGATAAGGAGTTAGAAGACAGACTTCTTTTGCCATAATTAACAAAAACTTGTGCAGTAATGTAATGGTCTTGCAGATACAGGTCGAAAAGGATGAGGAATTTGACAAGGACAGTGATGTGGTTCAGACTGTGGCATTTAGCTGTGTCATTACTGATTTCAGAAGTTATGCTTTGGTCATAAGGAGACCAGTAATGGAACTGATGAAACGAGTTACCATTAAATCAGGAAGGGACCATCACTGATCATGTCCGACTTAAAGGAGGCCATGCATTGCGATACTGAGGGGAGCTAGAAAATGTTCAGGGACCTAGGAGCTGGAAGAAGGACTTAAAGCACATAAAATGTAAACCTAGTTCTGTGAGGTAGATGGATAGAGATCTGATTATAACCCAGAAGACCAGAGTCTGAATAGAAACTCAAATGCTGAAGTAATTGGACATGAGAGGATGGGAGCAAGTGGTTGATAATGGCTTGCTTGTTCTGGGAAAAGAGAACTGTGGATGTTCTTCACTGTTTCAGTTTTACTGCTGGATACCAGGCCAGGGAATAGCCATACCTCTGGCCAGCATATGAAAGCCATGGTATATTCCTTTTGTGCCGTATGTCCGACGTATCACAAAAGTTCTTCAAAGCTGTGTAATTCCTAAGGGATGTAATGGTGCAGAGTATTTCAGAATATTTTGCCTGTCAGCCAAAACACTCAGCCTATGTTTCTTTGTCAGCCTGTCAGATGTTCAACCATTGCCAGTTTTGCTTGCCTTGGACACATAAGTATCCCCATCGGGGAAACTTCCTCTTACTGTTTTCCACAAAATATTACATTTTTCATGTCAGCCAAGAACACAAAACGTGATTGTGGGAGGCAGATATCTTACAAAGGTAGCCATACTAAATAGCCAGGACCAAGGATATGGACCTGGCACCATTAAGCCTCTGATTGTAGTCCTCAGCGTGTGGACTTTAAGTACAAACAAACATGGTGAGAGCATTGTAGTTTCCCAAGGTGATATGGGTGCTCACAGTACCCATCAGGGGTAAAATTAGGGAATAATATATTTGCCTTCATTGCAGACATCAGCAGATGCTAGCAAGGGTGACAAAGAACCTCCATGGTTACCTGTATACAGCACTTTTCGACTGTTGCCCTCCAAGCTGAGGTAGGAATATGAATTTTCTGAAGATGGATAAGATGTGTGCTAATGGTCAGCAGGCACAGGGGAAAAATAAAAATAAAAGAGCACACAGATGGTGGTAGCGCACTACAGTACTTTAGTGACAGCTCTTTATCTACCTTTCTGATACATCCCAAGTTCCAAGGTAAAATAAAGTCATAACAGCACTTTGAAACAGTAGTGTATGATTTAGTAATATATCCTATGACACAGCACATTTATAGACATACAAGTAATCTGTTGCATAGCCTATGGTTTACTAACCAGTCTCCAAGAAATATATGACTTAACATTGACGCAAGAAGAAAAAATAGTGAACTGCAACTTTATATTTCAGTGTTGTACCCTAAACTAAGAAAAACCTGCTGTATATTTTAGTAAACATACGTCAGTAATTTATAAACCCAGAAGTAGCACTTCATGGTTTCTGTGATGCAAAGTAACCTCTGGTGATAATTATGGGTACTGTTTAAAGAAACCTAGGGCAATTTACAGTATTTACAATTACAGTAACTGATATATCTATGGTAAACAAACTTGTAAACGTATGACATTTCTAGTGAGAGGTATTTACACTATTTATGGGGCAATAGCCGTAGTTTTTTCTGTGGGTTAGAGAAATCAGTGTTGGTTATTATGGTATTTGGAGCTGTATTCCTTTCTGTTAATAGGTTATAACCTCCTTGTACTCTTCCCTCATCGGGCTAATATTGGAGTACAATGCCCCTTTTGGTATGTACCTTTCCAAGCAGCTGCAGCAATTGGAGAGACCACAAAGGTTTCTCACAAGGAAAATTTAGGGTCTTCAGCATCTGTCCTATGTGGGTCATCTGAAATCACTGTCACTTTATTCTGTTTCATACAGACTACTCAGAAACAATCTCTGACCCTGCTTTTTTGAAAATCTGATAGAATATCTCGGCTGTCCGGTGCGGTTTTGTCCTCTTCACAGTGTTTTTTTTTTTGTTTATTGCATTTTTGGAAATGCTACATATCCACATGTCAAGTGGTATACGGGTTACTCGCTCTAAAGACCTTAACCTGGTATGTGACATTAATAGAACCTGCTGGAGGGACAGATTCGTCTCCCAGAGGTTGCCACACCTTTGGAACAGACTTCCACATCACGTCATACAGAGCACCTCCTTGGCTCTCTTCAAATGCACTCTGGACGATTGGATGGGTAGCCATAAATTCACCCCAGGGGTTCAACCTTTGCCCCTCTTGAACACTGGCATTAGGTGCTAATCGTGGAAATAAGGATAGAACTTGGCTAGGCTTGCAAGGGCCCTAGGGCCCTTAGCCTAGTAACTTCCTATGATCCTATGTTGCAACAGTAAGAAGGATTTCTTCTGTGAAGTTTGTTTTTCATGGGTGAACTGTAGTTTTTATGTAAACGTTTACTTTACGATTATTGTTTTAAATAAGACTTGAACCCTGTTTGAACTTGTTAGTACAGCTTGATTACTTTTACGTAAATGTAAATTTGCCAGTGTCACAAGTGATAATTCAGTAAGTGTTTAAAAAAAGACTTGAGCCCTGGTGTAGTTGGGAACCACTTTATTTTGTGTAGTGTAACACAGTGGTTTTCTCTGTCAGGGGCTAGATTAATAAACCTTCGCATTTTGTCTTTGATAGTCTGTGTTATGGAGGTGTTTTGAATGGATATTACAGGTATTCATATCTGAGAGCCAGTACATTTTTTTTCTAGCTATTGTTCATCTAAGTTCAGTAATCCACATGGACTGTTATGTAAGAGACTTTTAGCTAAGCTAGTACCTTACTACCTGTGCTTGATTGTGTGAGTAAGAATGATTCTGGTCTATGGTTATACCTCAGTAGTTTTCTTGCTAAGCCCCCGATAAAGACGTTCTTGTTGGGTCTTTAATGGGTATGCTTTGGGTACTGGCTCAGCATTGTAGGATATCGAATCATATCACTGTATATTACACAATTACTGCTCTCCAAGAACTGGCTTAGCAACAGTAAGTTGAAGTCCTTTTGTAGTGCTTTCCCAAGTGTCTGGGGTGATTTTTGTGGTCTAGTAAGTACTGTAACAGCTGCATATAATATGCCATTTGTTCGTTGCAGAGCCAAGGGGCGGTCATTTGTGAATAGTGAAAACAGTAAAGGGCCGTATCCTGATCCTTGTGGATCACCTTTGGTAATAACCCTTATTTCTGAACATTGCCTTTAACAACCATGTTCCGTCAGCTGCGTACAAGTCTGCCAGGTCTGCCATTAAGATAGCTGACTGTCCATTGAATGGCTTCATTAGCAGATCTGCAGGTAAGTGTTATCAGTAGTAGAATTGGGTGGTTAGCAGTTCCAAAAGCTGTCCTGACTTGGGAGTGGAATCCATGTTAATGAGGGAGACAGAGAGAATGTCATACTTTTGTATTTATTCTAGTGTTCATGCACATTTCTTGGCCAAGAGACAAATCTTTGTGACTGGTCAAATGTCATCTGCGGAAGGGGAAGGGATATTGGCATGTAGTATTATCACAGCATGTTTGTGATCGAGTGGGATGGACTTTATAGTGTTATACTGTAGATTTTCATTACAGGCTCAAGTTGCCATGTGGAGTGGCTGGAGTGGTAAATATGTTTTTTTTTTTTCTGTGAGGTTTTCCAATTGGTTTAATGTAGAATGGGGCTAGGATCCTTGTTCTGGTGTTATCCATGGTGGTGTTTTCCTTGAGCCTTTCTTCGGCGTGTGTATAATCTGTCCTGAATAGGGTTGATTAAGACTATAAAATGTTGAGTTGGTGGGTAGGGTCAGTGCACATATACAGCAGATTCCAGTCTGTGTGTTGTAATTCTGTTGACAGAATGGACTCTGAGGAGTCAGTGACTCGCATGGTAAGTAACATCTCCACACAGATAACAATTTTAAGTATCCTGGAAAAAAAGATGGGACCATGTTCACTGATTGACTTGGGCAGTACTTGTAATATTTTATTTTTAATACATCCAGTATTGTGCTGGTATTGGAATTGGAGCTGGGTCTAGTTTTTCCATAACCAGTGACATTGAGTATATTGATAGCATGTATTCTGGCAAGTTGTGATTTTTTTATTTGACTTTTCTCTACTACCAGTCAGCAAAATGTGTGTGTGACCAGTTTAGTAAATATGTATAAATATGTGTATATTGTGGATGTATATTTTTAGTCAACACTGAACACTGGTAAATAGATATGATAAAAACATTTGTATGGCAGAAAATGTATATGCATGTGTTTGTGTATCTCTACCATTTAGGTGGTCAAATCGTACATTCATCGTACAGAAAAAAAAAAGTTTCTGTAGATGATTGAAAATCAGCTGTTCGCACATTGCTGGCTTTTTTTCTGTTTGAGATCACAAACTGTGGGGAGAGGGAAATCAGGGTTTCTTTTTTATTTTTTTGATATTTTGATGGTCATGCAGGTTTCATCTATCTTCTGAGATTTTTTATATGAGTAAATGACAGAGTGTATACTCGTATGTACACATTATCGCCACTCTTTGCAGGGCACCCCGTCTAGTATATCACCACTCTGTCCGTGGTTCAGACATTTATAACCACTCTGGTTGTCATCAGTCACTGTAGCTTGTCACCATTCACTAAAAACATACACGTACTGCACACACACACACACTCACCCGCACAAACACACACAGAAATTCGAAGCCTAAATCTGAGCTGCCTAGATTGAAGAAGTTAAAGTAAACTGATAATACACCAATGCATATTAAAATTAAAAGACTAAGCACACCAAAACAGTTAGAGAGTGGTATCAGCAGCAAAACAGACCTGAAATGAGGAAAAAAAAAACTAAAGCACATAAAACTAACACAAAACACTAAACTGCAATTCCAACAAATATTAATATAACCCTCACAACAGTATTAAAACACCACCAGAAAACTACCAAAACATTAAAAAATTACCTCAGAACTGTGTGTGAGACATACCATTCATAAGTCCGCATAACCAGTGAAAAGCCTTGTTCTTTACTAATTACTGAGTAATCACCGAGTCTTGTAGAAAAGTATATGACGCAGTAATCCAAATAAAAATTACATAAAAATGGGCAAATGGAATATATGGGGTCTACTTTCTGCAGTGAAATGTATTGGATGCAGGATTAAGGGACTCGTTTCTTTATTTCCCAAACCTGAAGTACATGACAGTTCATGTATCAACCACTAGACCTATATGTAATATATTCATAGATAGCTGCATGTCTGTGTGTCCATAAGTATATACATATATTCGCATATACGTGAATACATATGTATGTATACAAGTATGTATATATATATATATATATATATATATATATATCTATGTCTGTATCTATCTATATATATATATATATATATATATATATCTACACACTTGAAGTACATGAAACACACTAATTTATGCTCCAAAATCAAGGAAATGCAAACCTTGTTAAAGCGCAGCTTATGTGCAAGAAGCTGGCTGTAACAAGCTTGTTACAGTGACACTTGTAGATATGAGCCTTGTTGTTAGTGAGGCTTGCACTGCTCTACAGATAGTACTACCCCAGATAGCTACACAGGACAACAGTAAAAGCTTTAGAGATGATAAGACACCTTGTGCTGTCAAACAAACAGCATATAAATATAAATTTTATGAAGTGCTTTTTTCCTCTGTTGAATACAGGACTTCATTAGAATAAATCAACACCACAAAAGAAAACTTGTACAAAAAAATCATCACGTGATCATCGCAGCTGGCATTTTGTAATGGCTTAGTTTTGAATTACCTTGACTGCTTCATGGTTTTATTATTATAGAAGTTAAGTAGCTTGCTTCGTTTTCATTTCTGGAGCATAAGCAGACTGCTGCATGTATTATAAAAAGCATTACAATGATCATAACCAGTTTCTTGTGTTTTCTTTCATCTCTCATGGTTTTGCTGCAATGTGTATTTGACATTATTTCTCATTTTAAACGTGTTATAAACTGGTTATGATCAGCATCTTCTTCTTCTTTCGGCTTTTCTCGGTTAGGGGTCGCCACAGTGGATCACCTGTCCCCTCATGATTGGCAGTTGAGTTTTACAGTGTCGAGTTGCCAGCCTGGTGCCCAACCTTCCACAGAAGGCACACACATGCACGCACTCACACCTAGGGCCAGTTTAGAGTGTCCACACCACCTATAGCATGTCTTTGGGATGTGGGAGGAAACCAGAGCACTCAGAGGAAACCCACGTGACCACAGGGAGGACATGCAGACTCCGCACAGAAGGCACCCCAGCCGAGGATCGAACTGAAAAACCTCTTGCTGTGAGGTGGCAATACTAACCACTGCACCACTGTGGCCACCCTGGTTATGATCAGCATAATCCTGTATATTATTTATTTTCATTTAACTGGGATGGGGCATTTGAGATATAAAAATAAAGTCCCTTTTCACAAATGCATAGTCATTACTTTGTGTAACATACTTGATGTAGTAGCATGTAAACATAAAAATAGCAGAATTCTATGCAGATGCAGTTGTTATATTTTATATATGCAGATAGATACTGTGTAATTCCCTTATTTTTATTGTCAAAAGGGCTAATGTGTCAAAAGCCTCATTGACAGCTGTATAGCAGTTTGTGCAGCTGGTACTTGAGTGGCTTATAGTGGCCCTCTTGTTGAGATGTCCTGCATCCAGTAATTCACATTTGTAGTTACTTGAGATCAGCTACAATGTCTTCACTGAACAGAAGGCCTTTAAATCTGTAAAACACTGGTAGTGGGAAAGACCTTCCTTATTTTTCCTGTCCTTTGACAAAGGTGTTGTCTGCTTGGATTTTGGATATTTCTCTCCCATTTGGACCTTCAGGTAACTCGAGCCATTTACCAAAACTTAGATGTACTGTTGCTGCTGCCGAGAGATTGGCAATAGTAAGGAAAATTGTCACTTACTTGGAGAAGAGAGGCTTTCATTTAGTATCCTGTATTGCCACCTCCATCCTCCTCAACTGATAAGGTTGTCTACCCTTGTGGGGAATCACAGCTGACAATTTTTCCACTTCAGAGCTTCTCTAGTACTTGCCTTCCTCCCTCTCCCATAATATACTACTTTCCCTCAGTTGTTTGCTGCCATCCACACAAGACGTGTTCCTCCAACAGTCACATGAGTTCTCAGATAAAAGTTTTTGCTTTCCAGGATTTTTTCATATTTCTTCCCAATCTTTTCCTATTTTCACGGCTATATATTAGGATTTGACAGTTTTCTCAAAGATAACTTCAAACTAATATTAATCTTTATTTCCCCTTCTGTCTCTGTCAGGCCAAAACCTACCTCAGTATTATAGTTGCTCTTTTTTGACTAAAATACTGCAATCGTTCCTATTGTTTCCTTTTCACACCTACTTGGTATTTCATTCATAGTCCTGTACTGCTGTTTGCTTAACTTTTTATTCTAATGAAATCTTTAGGGTTTCACAAGTGTTCAAAATGTGGGCACAGCATTCCACTCCAGGACGCACATGACTTTTGTATTGTGTACATGATACCGGAACATTTACAGTTTCTGGATGATGTTTGTTAGTCAGTTGGTCCAAGATCCTTAATGGAGCATAAAAGTAAGATTATCCTCAAAGGGCTTTCTGGTTTTCACAGCAGGAGACGTGGCTGATGACAAGCAAAATGAAAAAAGAAAAGTGTAAAGACAGGGATAGAGGCAGCGAGAGGGAGAAAGAAGAAAAGGAAAGGGCTTCTGAGCAATCAACTTCCACTTCTCTTGCCCTTAAAGTTTAAAACAAACTTCAACTGTTGTTCCTTTGGCTCTAATCTGCTCAAAACGCTGTGATCACTGAGCATATTGTAATAATCAGATAGGTCTTCTCACAGACCAATATCCACCAGCAGCAGATCTTCAGAGATGAGTTAAACAGGTTTCTTAGCTTCAGACCTCCTTCCATTTCTTCCCTTAGGTCTACCAGGTTGACCAGGAGTGTTGTAGACATCGATTGGGAATGAAGGATTAGGGTTTTGTCAAGGCTGATCTAGACATGGGTGTCCTCCCAACCCTTTCTGTTTCCAGAGTGGATAGGGTTGGCACACCAACTCCCATTTCAACTACTACTCCCGTGGCACATGTTTTGGTACTGATGGATCCAAAGACGGTCCCAGAGCATCTCTTGTCAGTACTAGTCTGATCCCATCCATCAGCATTCATCTTGCATCTCAGAGCTGACTGTGTCTTGGTGCAGAACTATTGAGGCCGAGGCCTTGGTGCCATCTATAGTGCCAACCTGTTTCAGCTCAGTTCTTGGTGTCAGGTTTATCCGTGTTTAGTACATTAGATCTGATCTTGTGCTGGAACTAACCTGCTCACAGGTACCAGGGGTTTCACTGTATGCTCATTTTGTCTGTTCCTCATCCTTTGGGTCAGAAACTTTTCCACCTGGGTTGTCTTTGACATTATAGAGGATCTGTGTCTCCATTTGAGTTCTTAAAGAGGATCATTGCCATCCATCAGTGTAGGGAGGGGATGCCCCCTTGGGTTTGGATCCATCCTCATGTAATGGCATGAGTCCTTGACTCCCATTGTTCCAAGAGACAATTCCCAGAAAGTGTCAGTGTAAAATGAGACCCATCAATTCCCCAATGGATTCCCTCTACTTAGACACAAACCTCTATCACTTTTTTAGTCTGTAGAAATCACCTGTAGTGGTGGATATAAGCTCCCCTAGTCCAAGCCTGCTGCTTTTGTTCTGTCCATTCCATCCACCTTTGTCACCATGAAAGCTTCTTCTCTGGGGTGGCGGTAGTATTTCAGTACAGGAATGGTCCAAGGGACCACATTAAGCTCACCTTCAAATCTATATTTGTGAGATTAGGGTGAACCTCTTAGAATTGCAGGCCTTATGGGTTGTCCTTAGAGTGTGATTTCAGTCCACACAGACAATACTTTGGTACTGTGGTACATAAACAAGCAAGGACTGGAGCTCTGTCCTCCTCAGTATGTGGAGAAGCCATGAGAGTGTGGCAGCGGGTGATTTTTTTTTGTCATTTTCTAGTAGTAATGCACATTCAAAGTTGGACCAGTCTTGTAGCAGATAAGCTGAGTTGTTGCATCTTGAGGCCTCAAAAATGGTCTCTGAGCTCTACAGTAGCACACAATATTTTTTAACCAATGGGACCAGCCTTTCTGCTTTTTTTTCCCCTCTCTCTGTACTTCACTCTTCTTTCTCTTATGACAAAGTTTCTTCAGAAAGCAGCACTGTGTAAGGCCTCTATCATCCTGTTAGTGCCTTTCTCACCTAGGCAAGTGTGGTTCTCCGTCTTTTGACCTCGCCTAAAATTACCTCCCTGGCTGTTAGATTCACAAGTGGATCTTCAGTCTTACCCACTCTGTCAGCCTCACCCAGATATAACCTCTCTCAAACTACTACGTGGTTTCTGTAGTACTGATGATGGTCAATAATTTTTCCTTCTCTAATAGAGTGGTTCAAATTCTGTCAGCCTCTCAGAAACATTCCACCAGAAAACTATACAAGAGTGAATGTAAGAGGTTTTCCTTTTGAGCAGTATATCAGGGCATGGATTATTTCTCATCAGCTATACCTTTCATTTTACAATTCATGGCCACTTTGTTTGGCTCTAATCTTGTCACTCTGGGATAAAAATTCAGATGGCAGCCAGTTCATATTTCCACAAATTTCTCAGTTCTTCCAACCTAGCCTCTCAGAAGGTCTGCAACACTTTAAGAGGAATTTTCCTCCTTAGACCACCGATCTAGAACCCTGTTCCACCATGATATTTGAATTTTGCTTTAAAGCCCCTTACTCTCAACCCCTGTTCTCAACTCCTGCTTCATGTACCTCGAAAAAATTGTCATGGAAGACTGTACTCCTAGTGTCTGTTTTACTTTGTGAAGGATTTCAGAGCTTCACCCCTTTTCTTGTAACCCCCATACCTAATCTTTCCCAAAGACAGAGCTGCTCTAAGATCGAAATCCTTTGTTCCATAGGTTGCATCTGAATCTGGTTTGAACCAAACAACTTACTTCCCGTAGTTCCTAATCATACTAACAAAGGAGAATATATTTTACATAATATAGATGTTAACTGACATCTTTATTTCCATCTTCACAGCAGCAAATCATTTCATAAAGACTGACAACTTTTTGTATCCTTGTCTAATGTGAGACTAACAACCAAAATTTAGTTGTCTGATTATTTCACACATGTACTTTACCAGTAAAAGACATCTTGACTCCATGCCAAAGACACATTTTACAAGATGAATTGTCCTTTTTCAAAACTGTCCATTGATGACATTTGTGCTGTAGCAACGTGGTCAACAATGCAGTGAAATACTACAAGCTGGACATATTGTGAGGATCCAGAACATCTGTCAATCTGCTGTCCTGAAGATTATCCTGTCATGATGCCACACAGAAAGAAAAGTAACTGGGGATTCTGTGCCAGAGTTGATGATATAGGATACAAAAGTTATGTAGTTGCCATAATGCTGAATCCTCATTTTCCCACACCATCCACTTAGACAACCCTCCCACCTTCATCCAGCCATACTGTCACGGCCATCCCTGGGTAGACCTGCTAGGCCTAAACCTTGAAGCTTCTCTCAAGTCCTCCTCTGTGCATTTGTTTTTGATGTAGGGCAAATTCAGTCTAAGGGAGTGTACAAATGCAGTGCATAATGGGAGAAGGGAGGAGCTTGAGTACTGGAGAAGTTCTGAAGTGGAAAAGTCGCTGTTTTTGATCAGCCGCAAGGATGTACAATTTCCATCAGTTAAAGCAGATGGAGCAGGACAGTAAGGATCCAGAATTATGGTAGGTGTGTAACTTTTGTATTTTAGTGATTAGTGTATTGTACTTTTTTATGCTGTATAGGAACATTTTGATAAAAGCAAAATTATCTCCATTTGTGAAGTATTTACTTTTATTTTAACCTGTGTAGGATTTTGGTGTCTTCATTCTCTGAGGAACAACTGAATCGGTATGAAATGTATCGGCGCTCAGCATTCCCAAAGGCAGCTATTAAACGGGTAAGGCTCTGGTAGATCCATTGAATTACGCAGAAAACTTTTTTAGAAACTCTTTGGTGTTGCAGTGCTGTAACTTTTGATTCATATCATGGAATGTACATTTTACTTCCAAGTCGCTGTCTAAAAAGTTTAATTTTAAATGTGGTAGTCTCATTAATAGACATGAAAGTATTTTCTGCTATAACTTAAGATTCTACCTAGGGTGCTCTGTTGGCCATGAATCTCAGATGTACAGCTGATGTTGTTCTGCTTTATTAAACTTGTCATTTTTGGCCAAAGACATTTAACAGAACTCTTTTTGGCTATTAGCAACACGTATGCGTTTTTTTTTCTTAAAGCATTTATTTAATTATCACTTAAGACATAGGCAAAATACATTAACAGAAAAGAAACAAGCCATATTAACATTTTTTCCATTTACATACATTGTACGTCACATATCCTTTCTTTCTCTATAATTGTAATCAGCCCAGTATTAAACAAATTGCTGAATTCCTGCCTTTCCTTAAACCTCTCCTCCTCCTGAACATTATTCTGCATGGATTGTTACCACAATTTCCATGTATTTCTATGTAATTGGCTTCTTCCCTTTTCTAAAGATCTGTCTTCCAGTTCTTTTATCTCTTTTGTAATTCTCAATTCTTCAGATACGTTTGGTTTAGACTTTGTTTTCCATTTTCTGTAACTCTTGTGTGCTGTAATAAAAATAGGCAGTAATGTAACACTTTAAGCGTGCTGTAACTGCGAAGTGAAGTGGATCTTTAAGTGTATAATATCCCAAACAACTTCAGCTTCCATTCAAAGTGGAGCCTTGGATGGCTTAACCATATTTTTGTTCTTGTGGTAACATTTTCTGAAGGGGTAGTTGGGTGGTGTATCTTGTGCTCTGCTGTAGCAGAACTTAAGCCCTTATGCTCTCTGATTTGCCTGCTATTGCAGTTGCTAAGTTTCTGTGTCACTTTCCTTCGGGTTCTCTTAACTGGGGGAGGTACGGTGTTACTGAATAGTATACTGCCACTAACACTGACCTTGCAGCAGCATGTTGAGAGATTCTAGAGTGTTCTGTATTTCTTAGTGATTGAGTGTAAGGTAAGCAAGAATTGCATAAGGGCTCAAACGTGATGGGGAGGAATCTCAGGGAGTGAGATGTTGAAAATCTGCAGGAGGAGGAAGAGTTAAAAAAATTGAGAGGATCCCTCTATTTGCTGTTTTGTATCAGTAGCACAGGTTAGATACTCAGGACTGTATTCCAAAAGTTTAATTGCACAGAACGTGTGACTAGAACACTGAGAACAACCATTGCTTCAAAACACTGTAGCTTTA
Source organism: Protopterus annectens (assembly GCF_019279795.1). NCBI lineage: Eukaryota > Metazoa > Chordata > Ceratodontiformes > Protopteridae > Protopterus > Protopterus annectens. The sequence goes on along the minus strand of NC_056739.1, from coordinate 125,929,829 downwards.
ACAACTGACTTGGAGTTGTTGCTGTTTATGCTTACCTTGTTCCTGTTTTTGTCTTTCAGCTGATCCAGTCAATTACAGGGTGCTCTGTGTCCCAAAATGTGGTCATAGCGATGTCTGGTATTTCTAAGGTATTTGTAGGAGAACTAATGGAAGAAGGTAAGATGAGACTGATGTGAAGGACATAAAGTGGGATGTGTATCAAAAGCAGTGCATTTGTATTCAGGTGATTGTGAAAGTTGTATTTTTGTAGTACAGCTACATAGCAAGAAACATTTCCCTACATCTGTTAGTTTAATGAAAGGATGAGTCATTGTAAAGTCTTCATGCTGGCCAGAAACGTGTACCCTTACCCAGTTCAGCAGTATGGCTTGTAGCTGAAACCTTGAGTATTTCAGATTCTTAAAACATCACTTGTAGCATGTTGTTGTCATGTTTAAATTCTTAAACATACCAGTAGAGTGAGTGAGTGAGTGAGTGAGTGAGTGAGTGAGTGAGTGAGTGAGTGAGTGAGTGAGTGAGTGAGTGAGTGCGTGAGTGAGTGAGTGCGTGAGTGAGTGAGTGCGTGAGTGCGTGAGTGAGTGCGTGCGTGAGTGCGTGCGTGAGTGAGTGCGTGAGTGAGTGAGTGAGTGAGTGCGTGAGTGAGTGAGTGAGTGAGTGAGTGCGTGAGTGCGTGCGTGAGTGCGTGTGTCCATTTTGTTTGCATTCATTAACTGAAATCCTTTTATTTCTGCCTTGTGTGGCAACAGCAACCCATTCAGGAGGTTAAACTAGTCCATTCCTTTTCATGTGGTACAACATCTGTGATGCAGGAGGGTTTTCACTATCACAAGCCGAATGAAGGAACAATTTGTAGTCCTTTTGATTAAGAAGCTGATTGGCAGGAAGTGACCATTTGCCATAATTGGTAACATTAGACTTTTGTTATATTTTATGTGATAACCTGTGAATGCCCTGCTTAGAGGTGTTCACTGGAGGCTAGCAGCATCATAAATTGTGTACACAAATAAAGTAGTGCAGTTGTCTTTGTGTCCTGCAGGTTCTCATAGGTATATACAAAGATAACAACCACCAGGGCCTTTATAAGCCTGGCCTTGTAATCCAACCCAATTGTGTCCCCTTGTGTCATGGACATCTGTTAGGAGGGGGTATGTTAAGAAGTTTCTAGAGGTTGTATGGGGGGTGTGTTCATTTTGGCATTACTGCCTACAGATTTTCATCGGAGACAGGAGAGCCAGACCTGGGGTGAATTTCCACTTTCCTATCCATTGGGCAAGGTTATGCTTAAGTAGAGTTAGGGATGGACTATTTCACATGGATGGGGAGAGTGTTCCAGAGCACGGGGATACTCTGAGACATGTATGTCTCACTAGCATATCTTATTTATGCCACGAGCAAAATTTAAATCCTTGGATAGAGTGGTTCTGATGGTGTTCATTTTGTGGATGTGCAAAAGATCCATCAGAGCTAGGTCTGAGAATGCCTTGTATGCCAGGCATAGACTGCCTGTCAGTAACCTGTAGAAGACATAGTGGAGAGATAGAGCTTTAAGCAAATCCATATAGGACAGTGTGTTTATACCCTGGACTCTCCTGGTAAGGAAACTTTGTGGCATTTCCAGCTGTTGCATATGTTTGGTCAGGTACGTCCTGAGGAGGAGCATTATACTCTATAGGTCTGATAAGAGATGAATGAAGTGGCACTATGACTTCCTTGGATCTGGATGCCATGCCCATACTTATAAGTTGAGCGAAATACAATGATTTTCTTACTACCTTGGTCACATATTAGTCAAAGACCAGATTGCTCTCTACATATGTTCCCAGATTCCTGACTACTGGGTCAACTGTTAGGGTTGTCTTATCAATGGAGCAATTAGACTGGGTGTCAGTTTTCCCAAAAGGCATTATAATGCATTTCTTGACATTGAGTTTTAGTCCACGACTTCGGCACCAGTCATTTGTCTGACCCTCTTGGAAGATATTTGTGTCATGAGGGAATCTGTGATAGCTCTCAGTTTGCAGTCATCTGCAAACTTGGTCAGCCAAAAGCCTTTGACATTAGCCTTTACCTCCAAGAGGTAGATGCCAAATATGAGCAGTCCCAGCATGGAGCCCTGAGCTCCCCGCTGGTGAGTGGTCTTTGTATCACTGATCCATACTTCATGGATCCTGTCTGTAAGCCAGCTGGCAATTCAGCAAGTTAAGTAGAGGTTTATGCCCAGTTCAGTGAGTTTGTCAACTATACCAAAGTGTGGTATTTTATTGAATACTTTAGCCACATCCAGATAGGTTGTATGCACCATTTCCCCCTCATCCATTGCCTTGGTGATGTTCTCAAAGAAGTCCACCAGGTTTGGCACCCTTGACAAAGTCAAACTAGGTTGGGTCCAGTGTCTGAAGATTGCTTATGTCTTTGTTGATCATTTCCATGATAATTTGTTCCATAACTTTGCATATTAGACTAGTCAGACTAATTGGTCTGTAGTTTGCAGGATTGGTTGATGGTCCACCTTTATGAAGTGGTACAAAGCCTGTTTTGAGGCTGTAGTTGAAAAGTGACTAATGTGGTCCTGTTAGTTCAAGTTGTTTAGGAGGCATCCCAGGATAGGCTGTGCTTTTGGCCTTACAAGGAATGGGACATCAGACTTCTGGAAGGAATCCAGATGAAACCACCAGAGGGAATGGGTCTGACCAGTGATTCAGTTAAATTCAGTTTTTTTGAAGTCCCTTTCTGTACTGGCATTTCAGTACAGAAAAATAGATTAAAATGCAAGTACTCAATTGTGCACTCTAACATTTTGCATCTGGGGCAGTTGGCCCCCTTCACCCCACCCTTGCTACATTATATATTCCAATGAGCTGGTGTGATCTGTGAGGTATTGTAGATATTAGGGATATGGGGAGCAGAGTTCTTGTATCAGGGTGTGTGGTAAGGATTTAGCCCCACTACAAAAATGGCTTGAAATAGTGCATTTTTCCTTTTGTACAGCATCTGTCGGATGGAGTAGTGGACACTGTGGTCATTAAGCGGGGCCACCTCTGCAAGTTCAAGAAAAAATCAAGTCAGTACAACAATATGTATACCTATGTCCTTTATATGTGTTATCTTTATGACACCTGATAGTGGGTTTGTTTTAAACTGGATGTTTTAAAATCATTACAGTTCAGTTTCCAGTGGCCATTCTGATCTTTGACCCTGCTTTACAAATGGCTGTAGTTCTGTAATCCTTTGAATTTTTGAAATAAAATTTCACAAGGCATTTGAATACTGAAAATCCATAAAGAAATAAGTACCAGTCAAGGAGATAAACATGAGCACCATGATCAGCCACGCAGCTTTTAAATACTGAGCCATATATTACATGTTGCTTGAGTTCATAGTATGAATCACAAGAAAATAACAGTATCTAAGTAATTGTATAGTGACCTCACATAAAAATGTATTCTGTTAAAACCAAGAACAAAATATGTTTCCGAGTATGAACTTAAAATAGCCACTAAAACCAAAAATAACTGCACATCTTTCTTTAACTATGTTAAGAAATTAAGAACTAACAGTGTTTGGAGGTAGTCCACAGTAATACTACACTCTCTGATCTAAAGGAAGTAGCTAATATCCTAGCTAACACATTTATTGCAAATTGCACCCACCCACAATTATAGCTGTCCCATAGGTTCCACAATCCCCAGCTACCCCCTTTAATTACAACTGAACAAGCTCTGTCAGCTGGAGTGGCCACGGTGGTGCAGTATTAGCATTGCCGCCTCATAGCAAGAGGTTCTCCAGTTCGATTCTCGACTGGGGTGCCTTCGGTGCGGAGTCTGCATGTCCTCACTGTGGTCGCATGGGTTTCCACCAGGTGCTCCGGTTTCCTCCCACATCCCAAAGACATGCAGTAGGTGGATTGGACACTCCAGATTGGCTCTAGGTGTGTGTGTGTGCATGTGTGTGCCTTCTGTGGAAGGTTGGGCGCCGGGTTGGCAACTCAACACCGTAAAACTCCACTGGCAATCATGAGCGGACAGATGATCCACTGTGGCGACCCCTAACTGGGAAAAGCCAAAAGAAGAAGAAGTTCTGACAGCCCTTTCAAAAATTAAGAATTCTTCATTTATGGACCTTGACAAAGTACCAGGTTGCCTGGTTATCAGTGCCAAATATGGCCTTTGTAAACCCCTACATAACCTCTTTAATGTAAGCCTCTCCATTGGTTACATTCATGAAGCCTGAAAAGTGGCTATTGTAATGCCATTTCACAAGGGTGGCTCAACCATGGCCCCTGGTAACTACAGACCCATTAGTTTCACTAGCCTCATATGTAAAGCTGTGGGGTGCATTACCTCAGACTTCATTAATTTGGACATTGAAAATCTCTCATCCCTGGACCCTCATCAATCTAGTTTTATCAGAGGAAGCTCCTGCCTCTTTAACCTCATTAATTTCTTTGAAAAGGTAACTGAAGCAGTGTGTGATGGCCATGCACTGTCCCAGCAATCAAGGAGCCTCAATCCTCACCACTAACACCATTGAGGTGCGTCCACATAGGGAATGGTTAATAAATACACACACAGTAAAGTACAATTTCTCTTAAGAGCACACTGAGATTACAGTCAGTCTGGGGCTGTTTTGTCCCTTTCTCTCCAAGTCCCCAATATGATGCCCCACTGGCACAGCAATAGGGTACAGATCTCAGCCTAGTGGGCAAGCTAAAACCTCCAGCACCCTCTCTGTCCAACCAGTGCTTCGTGTCCCTGCCCAAGTAGCTGACATACACACACAGTTTGAGATAAGAGTTGTATACAACCACACAGACACTCCTGGGGAAAGCTGGCACAGGTTCTCCAGCTGTACCCCTTTTCTGCCCAGTCTAAAAGGTAGTACCAGCTGCCACCACCCACTAATATCAGCTACTCAAAGGCCCTTCTGAAAGGGTGTCCAATTATTACTGTGTAATGTTATTACCCGAATGGTAAGTGTGACTGAACAGTCAAGGCTTGTTAGAGTGACTTGGTACAGTATCACTATATACATGCAGTGCACTCTAGAGCTTAAATTAACTCTACATAAAACAGCCACAGTTGAAAGGTTTAAAAATAGTTAATAAATAATAAAAACACAAGACAATACTTCTTACTACACAGTGCTAGTCAAGAAGTCTGAGATCAGAGAAATACTTATAATACCATAGAAATGTTCTGACATCACAGGAAAAGTCTAATCTTCCTAAATCCTAGCTATTTGTAAGAGAAAACACAGTTTTAAATAACAATAACATACATATAGAGCAAGACAGTGCTGGTGATGTTGGATGTTCTCAAGACCAAATGCTCAGAGCTCTCTGATTCTTTCTCTTTAAATTGATAACACAGAGCTGTTTCACATGACATCATTCTACATCCTTCTCTGGTGTCCCCCGGCTAACAGAAACTACATTCACATTCTTTACACCTGGTCAGAAACCAGAGCAATAAAGGACATTTATATATGCAAATTCTAGCCATTAACTCTGGTCTTAAACAATAGGCAGGATGCCTCCCTCTAGACATATTGGCTCTGAATTTTGACATCAAAGACAGTCATAAAATGCTTGACTTAGCTTTCTCACAGCAGAGTGCACTGTTACATTTTTACAGTTCAATCTCCAATGCAGTCTTTTCACATTTAAGAGAACAAGCCTGTGGCTTACATTAATATTTACAAGTGACAGAATTGTCTACAAAATTCTATCTGGCTAGGCTGGCAGCCTGTACCTATCCCCCCCATGGAGAACTCAAGCTAGTTTTTCAAGTGACCCTTGAGAGGGTTAGGTCTATCTGTGTATACCTTACCCCATTCCCCTGTCTTGAGAACCCATCTGCATTGGCATTCCTAATCCCACTGCAGTGCTGCACTGACATAACATATGCTTGCAACCCTAGGCCCCATCTTAGCAACTTAGCATTTTGCTGGCTGGTTCTGTTTAACCATGCTAAGGGGTTGTGATCTGCCACTACAGTGAATTTTCTTTCATACAGATAAGGCTGAAGTTTTTGCAGTGCCCACACTATGGCTAGACATTCCTTTTTTGCAGCTGCATAGCATTCCTCCCTGGGTTTGGAGCCTACAACTGAGATAAACCACTGGGTGCTCTTCTCCCTCTGAAGAAATCTGGCTAAGTGCAGCCCCTACCCCATGGTTCGAAGCATCCACCTGCACAACAAGTTCTTTGTTGTAATCCAGACTAGCTAACACAGGGGGTCCTCCCAAAGCTTCCTTAAGCTCCTGGAATACCTGCTCACAGGCTGTGGTCTACATTACCTTATCTGGCCTGCTCTTCCTTGTCAGGTCTGTGAGGGGAGCAGCTATGGTACTGTGACTGGGGACAAACTTTCTGTAGTACCCTGTTGTCCCTAAGAATGCCCTCATCTGCTTTTTGGTAACAGGTGCAGGCCATGCCTGAATGGTTTCTGCTTTGGCAGGTTCTAGCCTGCTCTTACCACTCCCCACTCTATGTCCTGGGTAGGAGACCTCTGCCATACCCACCTGACATTTGCTTGGCTTAATGGCCAACCCTGCCCTCTGTAGTCTGCCCAGCACCTCCTTGATGTGCTGAAGGTGCTCTTGGCAGGAATGGCTGTAGATGGCAATATCATCTAGGTAAGCAAGGGAAAACCCTCCTGCTCCAGCTAGAATATGATCTACCAGCCTCTGGAAAGTTGCTGGGACATTCTTTATCCTAAAGGGCATCGTTGTGAACTCATACAAGCCAAATGGAGTCACAAAGGCTGACTTCTCTTTAGCACTGGGAGTCAAGGGCACTTGCAGGTAACCCTTGCTAAGATCAATGGTTGTAAGATACTTAGCCCCACCCAGCTGCTCTAGGGCCTCATCTGTCCTAGGCATGGGGTAAGCATCTGCTCTGTGTGACTATTTAATTTCCTGTAGTCCACATAGAACCTGGTGCTGCCATCTTTCTTTGGCACCAGCACCACTGAGGAGGCCCAAGGACTGTTGGACTCTTGAATTTACCCCTAGTTCCAACATTTCCTGTATCTCCTCCCTCAGAGTCTGTTTGACTCTCTCAGGCACCCTATAAGGAGCCTGCCTAATAGGCCTTTGGTGTCCTGTATCCACCTGGTGCTGTACCAGGTGGGTTCTCTGTGGTTTCCCCATCAATATGTTCCCAAACTCCTGTAACACTGCTCGGATTTCTTGAACTTGTGTAGGAGATAGCTGCTGGGACATTGCTACCCCTTCCACTGAGGTGTCAGTCCGAGCCTCCCTGAGGAGATCGGTCACCAGATCTCCCTCAAACTCCTCCTGCAGTCTACTGCAAATGGTCCGCACAAGGACCTCCCTATCATAGTAAGGTTTCATCATGTTAACATGGTACAATTTGTGCCCCTGTCTAGCAGTTCCACCATGTAGTTAACATTACTTACCTTTCTTACCACCTTGTAGGGTCCCTCCCAAGCTGCTTGCAGCTTGTGGTGTCTGGCAGGAATGAGAACCATTACCTGCTTTCCTACAGCATACTCTCTAGCTCAAGCTTTCCTGTCATACCACACCTTTTTCTGTTCTTGGGCTTCTGCCAGGTTCTCCTGGGCCAAGCCCATGAGTTCCCTGAACGTTGTCCTGAAGTTTAGGACATATGCCACAACAGACTCCTTGTGAGGTTCACATTCTCCTTCCCACTCATCTCAAATTAAATCTAGAGGTCCCACTCAGCCTATGACCATACAGCAACTCAAAAAAGGGTGAAAAACCTGTGGATTCCTGGGGAACCTCTCTGTAAGCAAACAGATGGGGCAAATATTTGTCCCACTCCCTCTTGAACTGGTCTGCAAATGCCCGTAGCATGGACTTGATTGTAGAGTTTAACCTGTCAACAAGACCATTAGTCTGGGGATGGTAGGGGGTGGTCTTCAGGTGCTTCACCCCACAGTACTTCCACAGACAAGCCAGCAGGTCTGACATGAAATTGGCACCTCTGTCAGTCAGTATTTCTTTTGGGGAAACCTACCCTGCTGAAAATCTCTAACAAAGCATTTGCCACCTTTTCTGCCTCAATGGAGGACAGAGCCACTGCCTCAGGGTATCGTGTAGCGTAATCTACTACCACTAGGATATACTTTTTCCCTGTGGAACTTGGGGTACTCAGAGGCCCCACAATATTCATAGCTACCATCTGAAATGGCTCCTCAATCACTGGCAAAGGCATCAAAGGAGCTTTCACTTTGTCTCCTGCCTTGCCTACCTTTTGGCACTGCTCACAGGTCCTGCAGTACCCTGTTACATATCTGGAAATTCCAGGCCAGTAGAAGTTCTGTATAATACTTCTCTTTGTATGGTTTGTGCCCATATGACCTGCAAAGGAAATATCATGGGCTATGGCTAGAAGAGCCAGAAGGTAGTCCCTAGGCACTACCAACTGCTGTACTCTCTCACCTTCTAGCCCTCCCTCAGGGGTCCACTCTCTTTACAGTAACCCTTTGTCCCAGTGTACAGAATCTCCCTTCCCTTGAGAATCGGGTGCCTCACTAGCTACTTGCCTCAGGCCTTGCAGTGTAGGGTCTGAGAGCTGAGCCTGTCTCAACTCTCTGTTTGTAACCCTTTCCAGCTTCCCTTCCACAGGAAGTGGGGCCTCCTCTGACAGTGGTGCCTCACTGTCAGCCTGGGTACTACTACTCGCCTCAACCTTTGCAGTCACTCTGTCCAAGGGAACATCAGTACCCACAAGCAGCTGTGGCTCGCATTCAGTCTCACTGCTACAGAGTAGCCCCCTCCCTGAAGTAACCATCTCACCAGTCCTGGCTGCAGGTATGCAGTCTGACTGGGTCCCCCCCAGGCTACCAGACCCACATGCTTGTCTCCTAGCCTGACTGCGTGTAACTTCATAAACACATGGTACTGCCTCATCAAAATCCTTCCCTATCAGGACATCTGCAGGATGGTAGTTTGGTACCCCTGTTGTCTCAAGACAACCTACTATTGGCATTTTGTCTTTCCCACTTACTGGCTCTCTCTCGCCTTTTGTTTCCCACCTTGTTTCCGTGGACATCTGTATGTCACATGGCCCACTGGTTGCATTCAGAACATTTAACCCTAGGTCCTGGACATGTACCTGGACTAGTGGATTCCCCTGCTACTGGCAGATTCTGTTGGGGCAGTATGTGCTGCCCACCATGGGTTCCTTTAGACCCATGAGCAGTAACAGGGGGTCCCTTTCCTGTGTAGGTCTCCTTTCTTCCCCAACTCATTTGAAGTAGCACATTGTGTATCAGCTAACCAGATCCTCATGTCCTCAGGCAAAGTCCTAAGGGCTTGTTCCCTCAGCAAAAGGTCTGCCACCCTTTCAGAAGTGGTGACCTGACATCCACTCACACACCTATGAAAATAACTGCTCAGTTCCACAACATATTCACACACACTTTCATCTGCCTTGCATCTATGCTCACGAAACCTTTTCCTATACGTTTCAGGTGTTACCTTAAAACATTCTAACAAGTGATTTTTAACAGCAGTATATTCAAAATATTCACAATCAGCAAGTTTAGACAACACAGTTACAGCTTTACCATGGAGTAAGGGGTTCAGGAACCATACCCCCGAGCCTCTGGTCAACATCAAACTGTTTACATGCCCTCTCAAACGTATGAATGAAACTATCAATATTATCCCCCTATTTAAACTGCAGAAGAAATTTACTGACCTTTTGTGCTTCTGTGGTCCATTTACTTCCTTCCCCATTACCTCCAAGACTCTGGCGAAGAGTCAGCATCTCCCTCTCATGCTGCCTCTGCCCCTCCTTTTCCTCAGCTCCCAGGCATAGCAGTTTCTCATTGTCCTCAGCCTGCAGACATCTGTCTCCCACCTGCTTCTATTTCTAAATGCCTGGCCTCCAACTCAAGTCTCTTTAGCTCCAGATGGATTTTTAAGTCCTCTGCAGAAAGGTTGAGCTGTCCATTCACTGAGGGTGGTACATCTCCACAGCCAGTCTGTTCGTCCTCCTGGTTGCTGTTTTCTGATGCAGCTGTGACCAAAGCTGCAATCATGTCTGCCTTAGTCAGGTTTCCATGCACCAGTCCCTAGCCTGGTACATCTCAGCCAGCTGGCTGCTTGTCAACCACGACTGTTGGTTTTTGGATCCATCACGTCTGTTGGACATTATACATCATATTGTTTCCTAAGGATTTACCAGTTTCTCTCTCTGGACTGAGAGGGATCCATTTTGGTTCTATTATATGAGATTATCATGTCCACATCTATGTGTTGTTGAAGTGCCCTGGGATCTACTGAATGTCCTTCAAGGATGCATCTGCAGTCATCACATATGGGTTGTCCTGCCTCACGCAGCCCTTCGGTCGGCGGTTGTCCTGCCTCAGGCAGCCCTTCGGTCGGCCGGATTCCAAAGTCTGGGTCTGGCCTCGGCTGATGTTGCACTTTCCCCGACGTCAGAGCGTCTGGGGTATAAAAGCATCAGCCGACGCCATCTTCCTCAGTCTTTCTTGCCGCGTGGTGCCCGAAGCAGAAGCAGTTCGTAAGTGCCGGTCGGTCAGCTCCTGTGATTCAGATACCGAAGACTTCGAAAAAAGCTAAGTACCCCGTTGGGGACTCTTTCTTGCCTCAGCCGATGTCAGATAAAGTTAATAATTGTTTAACCTGTGGGAAACAAATACCGCATAAGGATTTCCACTCTTACTGCCTCCCCTGCCTAGGCCCAGACCACGACGTTTCGGCTTGTTCAGCCTGTGCTTCCTTCAACCGATGAACTCTTAGATGTCGGTCGGAGTTTGCAGAGGAGTTTTTTGGGGCTAGTTTTGCTTATAAAATGCCGTCGGAGACTCCGACTTCGCATTTAGTCAAAAAACGGAAGGACAAGGACCGACACACGTGGGCCGCGGTTTCGGCTGAAACCGAGTCCTTGGCTCTTCCTACTACCGAACCCATGCAACCGACTACTCCGGCCCTGGAGGCCCCGGCCGAGTCGGTCATTGAATTACCTTCTGAAACCGGTGTCCAGGAATCTTCCAACACCATTACTGTAGATAAGTCTACTCCTGCACGTGGTGCAGCCAGACCCCCTGCATCCATGTCCATTAAGGCTTTCTCTAGGGCTAAGGCTGCTAAACTTTCTAAGGATTTGCCTCACAAAGTTTCCTCTCAGAGACCCTCTTCTAGCTGTCAGATTCTTACCCTAGCAGAGGATCTGATTTCATTAATTAGAGGCTCACAACCACATCCGGGCAGGGGCTCTCAACCACCTCCGGACAAAAGGCCCAGGGTTGAGCCCTCTGATCCACCGTCTTCAGATGAGTCCACGGATGGCTCTTATCTGTCAGACCACCAGGAGGAGGCTTATTCGGCCTACGAGGATTCTGATGCTGAAGAATCTATTCCCTCGGCCTCCCCTCCTGAAGAGTTTTCATTTGGAGAAACATTACACACTATGAGAGAACATTTTCAATGGCAGGGTCAGGAATTCTCTGATTCCAGAAAGAGATTAAGGACATTTTTACATTTACCTCAGCACAGGCCCTTAGCTATACCTCCTGTTTTGAATGTAATTGATGATGTATATTCAGATGCTTGTACTGCCCCTGACTGTCTCCCTCCAGCTCCTGCAAAACCTGATAGGTACTACAGGGTCCCGGATTCACATTTTCACCTGTACAAGGCACACTCTGCTGATCCAGAAACTATTTCCCAGGGCCCTAAAGGGGTTGCAGCTGCCACTGCTAAAAATCCTCTACCCTCTGAAAGGGAGTCCAGAGCATTAGAGAGATGGGGTAAGAAAGTGTATACTTCTGCAACTCTTTCCATGAGGGCATTAAACTGTCAATTCCATATGATACAGTATCAAGAATATTTACTAGATGAATTGCATAAGAAATTGTCCTCTTCTGAACCCCTTGATCGTAAATCACTTCAGGATCTGGTGCATAGCTCCCAGCAGGTTAGTAACCATTTCTTGCAGTGTGGCTATGATGCATTGGAAGCTTCATGTAGATCTGCTATGACAGGTGCAGTTATACGTAGGCATGCCTGGCTGAAGGAACAATCTCTGCCAGACCATGTTAAGGCTAAGCTTTTGGATGCTCCTATGGAAAAGCAAAAATTATTTGGTTCAACGGCTCAAGAGGTTTTAAAGAAATTTGAAGAAAAGGCAAAATCTGTGCAAACAGTTAAAGATTTTCTGCAAGTCCAACCACCAAGATTCAGCAGAAATTGGCCTACTAAAAATTGGTCCTTTCCGGACTCGGACAGATCTCAAAGAGGCAGAAATAGACGTGCCAGAGGTAGAGGGCAAGCTAGAGGCTCCTACAGAGGCCGTCAGTGGCAGCCTCCCAACCAGAGAGGTGGTGCAGGAACTACAACTGCTACACCAGGACAGACTCAATGACTTTATTTTGACTCCACCGACCAGGGCTCAATTAGAAGCACCTTTGGGCGGAAAGCTTTCTTTATTCTCAAAAAATTGGCACAGCATTACAAGGGACACATGGACACTGCAAATAATAGACAAAGGTTACAGGTTCCATTTCCACTCATTGCCAAAAAGAAAAGGCATGCCAAACCTGCCACCAAATCAGAGGGCAGAGGCTTTGAAACAAATTACCAACTTAATGCAAATGAAAGCCATAGAAAAGGTACCTCTTTCAGAACAAGGCCAAGGATTTTACTCAAGATTATTCCTTGTTCCAAGAAAAGAAAATCAATGGAGGCCTATTCTCGACTTGTCCGCACTGAACACGTACCTCATTGTGCCAAAATTCAAAATGCTGACTCTACAGCAACTCTTTCCCATGCTGGGCAAGGGGTCTTGGCTGGTGACTCTGGACCTCAAGGAGGCATACCTGCATGTCCCTATTCGACAAAGCTGCAGAAGACACCTCAGATTTCTTGCAGGGTCAGAGCATTATCAATTCTCAGCATTGCCCTTTGGCTTATCTACTGCGCCCAGAGTATTCACGAAATGCCTGGCATCAGTAATTGCACACTGCAGACTTCAGGGATTCAAATCTACCCATATCTGGACGACTGCCTAATACAAGCGGACAGCAAGCAAACTTTGTTAAAGGACTTGGACTATGCCATCCACCTGTTACAGGCCTTGGGATATACAGTCAACATCCACAAATCAAGACTGGTTCCATCCCAAAGAATAACTTTTCTGGGTGCAGATCTAGACACAACCACCCAGATGGCTTTTCTCACAGAAGAAAAACAAGAACAGCTACCAGTTTACTTTCAGAATCTCACAAGACAAACTCAGATGACTGCAAGGAGAATCCTGCAGGCCCTGGGTTACATGGCATCTTGCATTCTTCTGATTCCACAAGCAAGGCTTCATATGAGGAAGTTACAATGGTACCTAAGAAGTTTATGGACTCAGCAGTCACAGCTTAGAAGCTCTGATCCCACTCATTCCTTGCCTTCAAAAGAAATTCCTGTGGTGGGCTCAAGCCTGCCGGTCGAACAGCGGGCTGCCCTTCAGCAAGCCAAGAGCCAACCAAACCATCACCACGGACGCCTCAGACCAAGGTTGGGGAGCGCACATGGAGGACAGATGTATACAAGGGCTATGGACACAAAGAGAGCTGCACATGCACATAAACCAAAAGGAATTGCTGGCAGTGATACACGCAATCGAGGCCTTCAAACCTTTCCTTCAGCAAGGCCACCTGCTCATAAGGACAGACAACACCACTGTTATGTGGTACATAAACAAGCAAGGAGGTACCCATTCCTACCCTCTTTGCAGACTGACAATGAACCTATGGGAACTGGCATTGAAACTCAACATACAGCTACAGTCCCAGTTCATGCCAGGGAAAGACAATACACTGGCAGACAGCTTAAGCAGAACTACCATGGACGCACACGAATGGATGCTACACCCAGACATCTTCTTACAAATCACACAATCATGGGGAAGGCCGGAAATAGATCTGTTTGCATCCCCCCTAAATCATCAACTGAAGAAATTCTGCTCAAGGACATGCCACCCAAAAGCGTGGAAGGTGGACGCTCTCTCTTTCAGCTGGAAAGCTCTAACTGTGTATGCTTTCCCACCTCTTCCACTAATGACCAAGGTTCTACTGAAGATCAGGACAGAGCAGCCCAGAGTAATCCTGATAGCCCCAAACTGGCCAAGGCAGCACTGGTACCCACTGCTAAAGAGCTTGTCACAGACGAAACCATGGCCTCTACCCCTATGGCCACTACTACTGACACAGCACCATTTCAGGACTCTACACTCCAACCTGAAAACCTTGCAGCTAACTGCCTGGAGAATACCATGACTCCTCCTCAGGAAAACCTATCCCAGACAGTGAGGGATATTATTATGGAAGCTCGCCGACCTTCCACAAGGAAGGCATATACAGCAAAATGGAAAAGATTTCACACCTGGAACACAGCAAAGGGCCTAGATGTGACTGTGATAAATATGGCATACATACTGGAATATTTGGCAGAATTGTACCACAGTGGCCTGTCTTACTCTTCCATCAAGATACATGCCTCGGCAATCTCAGCAGAATACAATCTAAATCCTCCTGTCTTCTCTCACCCTCTTCTAAGACAGTTTCTAAGGGGAATCAAAAACATTAATCCTCCAAGGAAACCACCTCTACCTACTTGGGACCTGAATTTCGTGTTGGAAAAACTAACACTACCTCCCTTTGAGCCAGCAGCATCGGCAGATGTACAGTTTTTGTCCTGGAAAACAGCCTTTCTTCTGGCCATAACCTCAGCAAGAAGAGTATCTGAGCTACAAACCTTAATGGCGGTGCAGCCATTCCTCATCTTTCATCAGGATAGAGTTTCTTTGAGGACCAATCCTACTTTCATGCCAAAGGTGGTATCCAGGGTATCTTTGAACCAAGCTATTCATTTGCCTACATTCTTCCCACAGCCTCAAAATAAAGGGGAGAGACTTCTGCACACCCTGGACATACACAGACAACTACGCTACTACTTGGACAGAACTAAAGGTTACAGAAAGACTGACCAGTTGTTTGTAGCATATGCTGTTGGGGTGCAAGGAAAAGCAATTTCCAAACAGACAATTTCGAAATGGATAGGAAATTGCATTCGTTTTTGTTGCTCCTTTCATGGAAAGACTGTGCCATCTAACATTAGACCTCATTCCACGAGAGCCACAGCCACCACCACAGCCTTCCTTAGAGGGGTGGCTACAAAAGACATTTTAGAAGCTGCTACATGGAGCTCCGTGCATACATTTGCCAAGCATTACAATTTGCCTTTATACTCCAGATCCAGAGCAGGTTTTGCTACGGCAGTCCTGCAGGGTATCTTAACTACACCATCCTTCACCTAGTACCTCCACCCCCAGTTTGGCTATGGTATTCTACCCATATGTGATGACTGCAGATGCATCCTTGAAGGACATAGTACAGTTTTGTACCTACCATAAATGTAGATGTCTGATAGGTATGCATCTGGAGTCAGGTTTACCCTCCCTCCTACCCCTCTGTGGTATTCCTAGGGTGCTTACCCCTCTTTTAGCTAGCTGGGGGAATCTATTATGGTGTATTTGTTTGTATATACATGTATATATATATAATTCTGCAAATGTTTGGAATCTTATTGCATTTATCCAAATTTAGCCTTCCTAGAGGGCACCTGGCATCTGGGGCAAGAAAAACTGAGGAAGATGGCGTCGGCTGATGCTTTTATACCCCAGACGCTGTGACGTCGGGGAAAGTGCGACATCAGCCGAGGCCAGACCCAGACTTTGGAATCCGGCCGACCGAAGGGCTGCCTGAGGCAGGACAACCGCCAACCGAAGGGCTGCCTGAGGCAGGACAAACCCATATGTGATGACTGCAGATGCATACCTATCGGACATCTACATTTATGGTAGGTACAAAACTGTACTTTTTTGGTTTTCAGCTTACCTGGGTTCTACCATTTGAATTGGATTTCTAACTTTTTGAACTGGCCTTGCCTTGTTGGGATTGGCCCCATGTAACTTTATCCACATTGTGCCCTTCTGTGTTGTTTTATAGGCTTCAAATAACACGGTTGTTATTATTTTCGTTTTTATATCTTATTTTGGACACTATAACTTTTAAACCAACCTTGCAGTTCCGGTTCCGTTTCGTCCACTCACGAACTGATTTACGTGATCTCCAGGCAACAAGGTACTTTATTTTTGCACCTGTTTTTGGCTATAACCATCATTTTGGTCATATTTGGGATCGCTACATCCCAGATCAGTTGAAATTTGTTGTAACATTATTATTTAGCGCTAAGGCTTCCTGGTTGGTGTTGTGCATTCGGGTTTTCGATTTGGAGGAACCGTGATGTTAAGCCCTTTTATTGAGACTCATATTGCACATCTTTTACCAGGTACTGTATTTATATACTGTTTTTTCATCGAGAACTGATAATTGGATTTGGACTTGGACACCTACATATCGGGGTATTCTTGAACAGTTTACCAAAAACGGAACTACATTTGTTATCTTGACTGGTGTATTATATTTGTTCTCATTTTGCTTTTTGGCAACATGAGTTATTCTCCAAGCAGTTGTCAAGTCGGAATATAACGTATTTCAAGCAATGGATAAAGTTTTTGAATTTTTGTAATTATCGTAGTACTCCTCTGTACATTTTTTGTATGGTATTTAGGTTTGTTTTTTCTAACTACTACTGATACTATTGTTTTTTGCTACATTAACATTTTTTGATAAGTGTTAATAGCTTTGTAGCTTTTATTTGGCTTATTTTACACTACCTATTTTTAGGTATGTTTGGTCTTCTATTGTATACTTCATCAATATTTAGAAATAGGGGTTGGGACTAGATCTCTAATTCATTCTTTTTGTTTGCATTACGCTACACTGTTAGGACAACATAATTTTTGTTAGATTGTACAGGCATAACTGAGTTAGGCCCACATGGCCCATATATCTGGCCTAGTAAGATTTAATCTATCGACCTCAGGATATGCTTCTATTCTGTAATACTCTTTAATATTAATAATTAGGTAGGCTCATATCCATTTATTTTATTTAGGTTACAATAGATGCTTTACAGGTGTTCACATCATAGGGAATTGAAGTTACTTAATGGTCACGTATATATACTTTTTTGATCATCATATGTCATTCCCTGAATATTGACTAACTGATACAAGTTTTCGTGTGTGTCAACTGCCCCTTCTTGCATTTTCAGAGGGCTGTGCTTATTGGTTGCCAACATTATTTTTGTTACCAAATAAATACATTAATACAAACGGAACTTTACTGAGTTCATGCTTTTGGCTTAGGTTCAAGAAGGGTTCCTTTCTTCTCCCGCCCCCCCTCCCCCTTTTTTCTTCCTATATATCGTTCTTGTTTGGCTTATGTAAAGAACATTCCAACTGGCATATTTGGGTGCTTGATATTATTCCTCAGGTTCGCACACTAGCTATACATATACAGACTAAAAACATTTTATTTTGGCCTTAAAAATATACTAGTCTCAAATACAGATATAACAACTGCAGTTACGTATGTACTCATATATGTGTTGGTGTGTTTAGACACTGACACTAGCATATGTATGGGGGCAGGATTGTGGTGGTCAACAAGTATATAGGTACATGTACATCATCTGACCTATAATTTTTTGGTGGCACTGGGATTGCCCCCCTGATAATTGGAATAATTTTGGTTACACATTTTTGTTTAACTTTAGGCTTACTACCATTTGACAGTTTACTTGCATATTATTGTATATCAGCCTTTATTCTATCTGGAGATCTGAATAGATTTCATATAGATCAGCTTATTGTCATGGATCTTGAACAAATACTTCATGGCCTTTGTGCCGACAAAAATGATATCAGGGTTTTTGGTATACCCGAAGGAGATGGTCTTCCTCAACCCATGGATCCAGTTGACGGCTGTAATGATGCTTTTTATAAACTCAGCAAAGGTATGAAGAATTTGAGATCTAACATTTGGCATTTGAGGCTTTTCAAAGCCTATATGAACAAACAAATTACGCCTAGGGGCTTAAGAATCAAAGTTCAACCTTTGGTGAGCAAGATAGATGACATCCTTAGTAAAGAATGCATTTGGCACAACAACAGGCATCTATGAATTTCGTTCATATTTTAAGTTCGTATTATGAACGGACTATTGAAATTAATATTAAAGAAGTTGGTGATCTGTGTAGATAGTAAGCTAAAACATATGATGGTCACCCACGATTTTCCATATGCCTTAATAAACTGTCAAAGGAATTGCTTTTGTTTGAAAAACAGACTAAAGAAAAAAAGATTAAAACATTCAACAGAGATATTACTGACTATCAGAGGGGCCGACCCTTTGAGGCCACCAAAAATGTTAGGTTCATGGAAACTGGCCAGAGGTCTGGTAGATATACCAACCCCAAAAAAAAAGACCTAGATCTATACTCAAGGGGTCTCAGACATATAGTAGCACCTCAGGAGATGATTCTTCGACAACTGATACGGAGGGTATTTGTACTGTTGAGTCTCCGACTCTCAGAAAGACTAAAAGCCAAACACATTCTTTAAACTCACTAGGAGGAGGGGTGGGAGAAAGCATAGGAAACACCAAGATAGATACAATCGAAGCACTTATCCAAACATTCATGATATGATAGATGACAATATTTTGAATTTTTCCAAAATTGTCTTGACAGAAGATCAAAAGAAAGTGTTAAATAAAGGTTTAAACTTTGTTCCAGGGTTTTTTGTGGATGAATTTCATATTGTCAAAGATGTTAACGATTTTTGTCACAGAATCAACCTTAAATTGTTTTTTGGACCCAGGTCTGATTCTCAAAGATCCACAGAATTCAAATTCCATAAATCCAATTTTGTTCCAGCTATGAATCGGAATGTGGCTATCTTTCAGCAAGCTGTACTCAAGGACATACATTTTAAACTAGATCTCTTTTCACCTCTGAAACATAATCTTTCTACCCCTGAACTACAGGCTTTACAACAGCTCAGGGACAACAAAAATATTGTTATTATTCAGGCTGACAAGGATGGGGCAATAGTAATCATGGATACAGATTATTATCTGGGGGAGGGAAATGGACAATTAGGCAACCCATCCCACTACATGAAAATGCCTATTGACCCCACCCCGAACTTTAAAAGAGAAATTGACAATTTTCTTGAGTTAGCAGTTTCGGAGGGCATTATATCAGACACAGTTAAATCACAATTAATGGTACGGGATCCACAACAACAGATTCTTTTACTACCTAAGATACACATGTGCCTAAACAAACCACCTGGTAGACCCATTGTGTCTGGTATGGGGTCATTGACGGAACCACTGTCTGAGTTTTTGACTTCATACTTGAAACCACTACTAAATTTGATTCGAGCAAGGATACAAGACACCACCCAATTCTTATCCATTATAGATGATAACCAATTAGAACCTGAGTGGTTACTTTGTACATTAGATGTCAAGGCTTTATACACCAATATACCACATTGGGCTGGACTTGAGGCCCTCAAGTTTTGGTTAGATAGAGCCAAATTATATCCAGTTGGTTTCAATACGCTTTTGATTTGTATGGCGGAACATGTTTTGAATAAAAATGTTTTCTATTTTCAAGGTGAATGCTGTTGGCAGTTGAAGGGTACCGCTATGGGAGCCTCTTTTGCTCCTATATATGCGGACTTATTCATGGGCTACATTGAGGAGCAATTCATTTATGATCAAACACATAACATCTGTCTTGAGGAGCTGGATATTTGGCGACGTTATCTTGATGATTGTTGGTTAGATTGGCGTTCCGATGAAGAATTTTTGGCTGAATTTGTGTCATACCTCAACCATAACAAATGGGGTATTGAATGTACTTCAACTTATCACCAAATCAAATCAACTTTTTGGATGTAACAGTCATCAGGAACCCAGATGGTACTTTACGAAGCAAAACATTTCGTAAATACCCGCAATACAATACTTTATTACATGCAACTAGTATGCACCCTAGCCACATCATCCGGAATATACCAAAATCCCAGTTCCTCAGGATACGCAGGATTTGTTCTGCAAAAAATGACTTTGAGGAATCACAACAAGATCTAACCAACAGATTTAGAACCAGAGGATACAAGGAGCCTGACATTCAGTTGGCATGTCACTTTGCAACCAGTTCCAACAGAACTTCCCTTCTCAAATATTATGACAAAAATAGGGATGCACAGGATGGAGGATTACAGTTTATTACTACCTATGGGCGTAACATCAATTTGATTAGAAATACCATGATGAAACATGGGGAACATCCTCACTGCCAATGAGGATATTGCCTCCTTAGTCGGTAACACTTGTCAATATGGTTACCATAGAGGGAGAACACTAAGTTCATTTTTTTCACATTATAAGAGGATAGGTTCAGGTGGCATTATACATCAACAACTTACGATGACTGGTGACAAACTTTAGGGCACTTATCAATGTGGCCATTGTTCATCATGTCCATTTATATTCATACCCAAACAATTTTCCAGTAAAAACACTGACAGGATTTTTAACATGAAATTTTTTGGCAACTGTAATAGTGATTGGGTGGTATATCTTGCGACTTGCACATGCGGTTCATTTTATATGGATCAGACATCACGGGCGTTGAGATTACGCATGTTGGAACATCGTAGTGACATTCAAGCCAAAAGAGAAACCAACGCTCTGTTCAGGCACCACACACATCATCATACCACTAGATTTCAATTTTGTATTGTAGATAGAATTTTGGGTGACAGATCCAACAAACAGGGATGGCATTCCATTCTCAACCAAAAAGAGAAATACTAGATTATCAAGCCAGGGGCACTATTTTCCTCCTGGTTTAAATGATCATTTATAACCAATTAATATATCCAATATTGAATGTATTATCATACTTATGTTTCATTACCATATTTGCTATTTGGATCATCTATTTTTTACTTATCTTTTTATTTTCTAGTTTGTATTTTTCCTTCCAGTTTTTCTTTCAGGCAGTATTATGGGCATGCCTAAAATCCTTTGGAAGCATGTCATTGGTCTATGGACCTTATTTAAACCTGCATTTGTGCATCATTTCCTGTTTGTACTTTTCTTGTTCCACTGAGGAAAGCCATGTTAGGCTGAAACCGGTGTGGATTATTGAATTGTTCGATATGTATCAAAACACTTAAGTTTTACCTTAGTGTTGCTGTAGTTTTGTTGCTGATATATACTGAGTTTTGTGCTGGCATTTTTTCAGTTATTCCTTGTCAACTTTCCATACTCTTCTGCTGACATGCTGCCTGCTCTCCCTGACTAACTAAGCTAATCAAAGAAATAAAACAATTGTGATCTGAACTCTGAGTATCCACTGCATGGCTGATTTTGAGTACAAAACACCTTCAGTGCTCACTGTACGCAAGCTACAGGAATTCACTCTACCCACACCACTACAAGCCAGTTAGTATTTGCCAACCAATTAATACGTGGTGTGGATATCCCACCACTGCCAAACAATATGTGACACGTGTGCACTGGCCCAGCAATCAAGGAGCCTCAATCCTCACCACTAACACCAGTGAGGGGTGTCCATATAGGGAAAGGATAACAAGTACACACACAGTAAAGTACAATTTCCCTTAAGAGCACACAGAGGTCACAGTCAGTCTGGAGCTGTTTTGTCCCTTTTTCTCCAGGTCCTCAGTAAGACTCCCCACTGGCACAGCTATAGGGCCCAGATCTCAGCCTAGTGGGCAAGCTAAAACCTCCAGCACCCTGTCTGTCCAACCAGTGCTTTGTGTCCGTGCCCAAGTATCTGACACACACACTTTGAGATAAGAGTTGTATACAACCACACAGACACTCCTGGAGAAGGCTGGCACAAGTTCTCCAGCTATGCCCTTTTCTGCCCAGTCTAAAAGGTAATACCAGCTGCCACCACCCACTAATATCAGCTACTCAAAGGCCCTTCTGAAAGGGTGTCCAATTATTACTGTGCAATATTATTACCCAAATGGTAAGTGTGACTGAACAGTCCAGGCTTGTTAGATTGACTTGGTACACTATCGCTATATACATGCAATGTACTCCAGAGCTTAAATTAACTCTGCATAAAACAGCTACAGTTGAAAGGATTAAAATATTCAATAATAAATAATAAAAACACAAGACAGTACTTCTTACTACACAGTGCTAGTCAAGAGTTCAGAGATCACAGAGAAATACTTAAAATAATACTGTAGAAACGTTCTGACATCAACACAAAAAAAACTTAGAAATAGCTAGGAATTAGGAAGATTAGTTAAGAGAAAACACAGTTCTAAATAACTTGCATATAGAGCAAGACAGTGCTAGTCATGTTGGATGTTCTCAAGACCAAATGCTCAGAGCTCTCTGATTCTCTCTTTAAATTGATAACACAGAGCTGCTTCACATGACATCATTCTTCACACTTCTCTGTTGTTCCCAGGCTAACAGAAACTGCATTTGCATTCTTTACACCTGGTCAGAAACCAGAGCAATAAAGGACATTTATACATGCAAATTCTAGCCATTAACTCTGGTCTTAAAACAATAGGCAGGATGCCTCCCTCTAGACATATCGGCTCTGAATTTTGACGTCAAAGGCAGTCATAAAATGCTTGACTTAGCTTTCTTACAGCAGAGTGCACTGTTACATTTTGCAGTTCAATATCCAATGCAGTCTTTTCACGTTTAAGAGAACAAGCCTGTGGCTAACATTAGTATTTACAACATTAATATTTACAAATTACAGAATTATCTACAAAATTCTATCTGGCTAGTCTGGCAGCCTTTATACATCTTCACAGAGTGGATAGTGGTTATGCAGTGCATACAGTATTTCTTGGCCTGGCCAAGGACTTGGACACTATTCCCCTTGCAAGCATTTTTTATAGACTTGTAAATCTGAATATGAATCTTTGTATTGTGTAATTCATAGCTAACTGGTTGTCTGACATAACCCATGTGGTTAGAGTAGCAAGTGCCACTTCTGAAAGCACAACAGTTACCAGTGGTGTACCACAGGGCTCAGTCTTGGGCCTTTCTTGTTTGGCATACATTTCTCAGACATTTAGCCTATGGCTAACTAAGTTTGCAGATGACTGTAAACTGGGTGGTGGTGTTCGATCTCCGGCTGACTCACAATTGCTCCAGCATGGCTTAGACTATGTTAACAGTTTGTGCAAGGACAGTGGTCTCAAATTAAATGGAAAAAAATGTTAATTTTGGTAAATGTTTCATTTACTGTACAGGAGATACACCCCTGCAATCAGAAACTGTTGTAAGGGATCTGGGTACTTTTGTTGATAATTCCTTATCATTTGACCATCATGTCTTCATAGTAGTTCAGAAAGCCCATCTAATTCTCAAAGAAATCTCCACTAGATCCAAAGCAGTGTTAATTCCCTTTACTCGTATCAAATCTAACCTATTATTGAATATAAAGCACCTTTTGGCATGTATTTATCTAAACATATCACACAACTTGAGAGACTTTGGAGATTCCTAACTAAAAAGGTCAGTGGCCTCAAAAACTTGGTTATCAGGAGAGACTGGCTGTCTTTCTTTGTACTCAGTCTTTTAGACTCCTCTGTAGACATCTGTGCCTAGCCTTTCATGCCATGAAAGATCCAATCCTGTTTGACTTGCTATTCCTTGCAGATATAATGGTACATCAACTAATCAGTTAAAGGAACTAAACCTTCATCACCAGATAAATAAGACACGTTGATGTAATAGATTTATATCCCATTGTAGCCTTCAATTCTGGAAGAAACTTCTACTACATGCCAAGAAGAGTAACACCCTTGTCACATTCAGGGTAAACTTAGATAATTAGATAAACAGCCTCAAATTCTCTCGCGGCCTGTCTTGTCTTACCTTCCTCGAGACTAGAGGAAATTTATAAATAAGGTTTTGTGGCTAGGCTTTAAATGGTCTGCAGACCGATTGTCTAGTACTTGCCTGTGAAGCTAAATTAGCAACATTTTAAGATATTTTACCAGAAGGGTTGTGCTGGGAGACTCCAGTTTCAGCTTTTAATGTAATACATTTGTTGCAGCCTGAGTAGCACATCCCAGTATAGGACTACTCCTAAAACACTGAGATTCTATGAAAAGCCTGCTGCAGTTTGCACTCTGTTTGTGATTTTAGATATAAAGACAAGCATACAACTTCATTTTCATATTATGTATGTAATTTCATATGTCAACATTTAGAGGTTATTGCCAGCCTAGTGGTACACAGAAGGATCCCTCTCTTTAACACGGGTGACCTGAGTTTATTTAGAAGCTCAGACACTAGATGGGCTGGCAGGGAGGATGGGTGTGTCCATCGGAGGGAGGGCGCAAGCTAGGTGGATCTATTAAGCCTTGGCAGGGGCCAGGTCTAGGGAAGATTGCTGGGATGGGAAAGAAGGGGTTGCATTGAGAAGGCATGATCACCTTAAGGCCTGGAGTGGCCATGTCTTCACAGACTACACCTCATAAACTTCCCCTGCCTACGAGGATGAGGTTAGCTTGCAGGAGAAAGGGTTAAGGATTTCCAAAAGCCTTATCACAGGCATATCTGATGCTGCGGGGTGCCAGCTCTTCCCCATACATTCTCTCTGGCCTCATGGGCGAGGTAATGGCAGCCTAAATTACATGTCCCCATTCCCTTCCTCCCCATCAGGCAATACAGGGGAAGGCAGTGGAATGGTTAGCTGAGGCAAGGATTAAAAAAATAATTTACAGGTTATTGATATATTTTCAGTAACAGAAAATGTAATATTTATGGAGAAAAGTTTTACATTTCTGATACAGTGCTTGTAATGTATATCTCACTATATTTATGCAAAATATCATTGGCATATGCAACTTCTTGACTAATTTGTTTCATTTCTGCCAGCTTGGGTAGTCTAGATGAATAAAGCCCTGAGTACTGTTGGCAGCTGAGGCACTTGACAGTGCTAGCAGGGAATGATGAGCATGCTTATCCTAGAGGGGAGAGGTCAGGGTGTAGCAAAATGCTCAGTCAGCATCCCTTGGAGAAGGGGCA
Source organism: Protopterus annectens (assembly GCF_019279795.1). Lineage (NCBI taxonomy): Eukaryota > Metazoa > Chordata > Ceratodontiformes > Protopteridae > Protopterus > Protopterus annectens. The sequence continues at coordinate 125,904,786 of NC_056739.1, read as the reverse complement.
TTATAGCTCACCAAACCTCCTCCTTCTGCTTGCACTTATTACAGAGCACATGGAAGTGTACAGTCACAGAAGGAAAGGTAATGTGAGTTAGGGACTTAAACAAAATACTGTATTTGTTGGGATGCTCTTCAGAGCACACACTCTCCAGTGCAATGTCTGGCTTGATGGTGGCATCTCCAGACAGCTGTCACCCTTGTAGGGATGCTGTTCAGAGCACCCACTCCCCAATGCATTGTCTGACTCGATGATAGCATCTCAAGACAGCTGTCACCCTTATCTGGATGCTCTTCAGAGCACACACTCCCCAGTGCAATGTCTGACTCGATGATTGCATCGCCCTTGTAGGGATGCTCTTTAGAGCACACACTCCATAATGCAATGTCTGACTCAATGATGACATCTCCAGACAGCTGTCACCCTTGTAGATTTGGGGAATCCACACTGATAGGGAGGGGAGGGGCTTGATGGTTAGGTGACAGAGAGGAATAAAGCACCTAGGGGGAAACATGCTCCATTTCTAGATTGTTTGCCTTTTTAACTTTGAGTGATACACTAATAACTTTATTTCTGTATTCTTGTTGGCATTACCAGGAGCTTTGATGAACTGCCAGGGAGACATACTGTTACCTACTGAAATACGTAGGTTGCTATGTACATGTATGCTATGAATTCTTTTCACTGTTCCAGTTGTTGGAAAAAGAAGAAAGTTAGCAGGCATGTTAATGGAAAATTAGACATTAGTCTTCTGAAACTATTCAGCTTGAGACTCCCAAGAAAAAAAGATTAAAAAAAAAAAAAAAAAAAAAAAAAAAAGCTGAACATCTTTACACCTCTTCAACTCCAACCATTTTGAAGGGAAAACAAGAAATTTGGTCTAATCCTCCTCATCCTCTGATAGCAATAATGAAGATCTGGATTACGCCTCACAACTCTTTTTCTTTTCCCTTACAAGTCTGAATCAGGGGAGAATATCTTCTGCCTCACCTAATGATTAAATTTGATTTTCAGATACAGATTTTAAACAATAAACATATTTATTTAATTATCACTTATGACATAAACAGTCATACAGTTAGGTAAAAGAAAACAAACCGTATTAACATATAGTCAATTGCAGACATTATGCAACTCATATAATCTTATGATACAGTCATTGCCCATCAAACATTATATAGCTCATTCAATTCCTGCCCTCCCTTAAACCTTATTCCTCCAAAACATTATTCTGCGCATGTATTGTTCCCACAATTCCTATTTTTTTCTCTGTAATCTGCTCCTACCCTTTTCTAAAAATTCTAATTGCATTTCAGTTATGTCTGTTACTATATTCACTAGCTCGAGTACTGTTAGTTTAGATTTTGAATTCCATCTTCTAGTAATTGCTTTTTAGGCAGCCACCAAAATTAAAGTTAGCAAGGCCTTGCTATGTCTAGGCAATTCCGAGTCTGCATCACAGCTCAGAAATCATTTCCTTAGTTACACCAATTTGTTCATCCAGTATTTCTGACTGAGTAGTCTGCAGGGAATTGTTAAAGTCTGCCAATTCATTGTACTCCCAATAAATGTTACCAGTTTCTTCCCCATCAGACCGCAAACATTTGCAATCTACCTGAGGAAAAATTAATTGGACTCTGCTTGGGATATAAAAATACCTATGAAAACATTTCCAAGCAAAGATCCTAAATCTTCTAGACTTTGATGCGTGTTTGGGACCAATACACACATCATTTCAGTTTCTTCGTGAATTGCTTATCCAGTCTCTCTTCCCAATCTTTTCTAGCCTCCTCCCTTTGATTCCTATAGTTGTCATGCAATATTCTGTGCTGTATTAATTATAACATTTTTAACAGCAGCTTCTTTTCTATATTTTACTGAAAACTCTACCAGTGCTGGTCTTTCACGTAGGATTCCCATGTTCCTTTGCCTATCCTCTGATATCAGTCCTTGATAGTGAAGGCAGTCTGTAGTCTGCAGTCCAAATGTATTCCTGGCCTCTTCCCAGTCTGTTACCTTTGCATCTGTAATTATTTTCCCCCAGTACCTTGGTTCCTTTGCTAGTTTTCTCAAGTAAATTCCAGCCTCTTGCCTATTCTCTGTACCCCTAATTGCAGTCATCCCTATTGGCAAAATCTCCTTTCTCCATTCCCATGATAGCTTAGTTCTTAAAACACTTTCTGCTACTTTATGAATATAATGGTCTGTATGGTTATTGTTTTCCATAAGGATCTGCATCCAAAATCCAAGTCTGTCCTCATTTCTTGAGCACCCCCCCACCATTGTGTCATCACCCCTTTCCACTTTGAATTATAGCTTCTTACTTCTGCTACGTACAGGATCCTTAATTGTGTACCTCTGAAATACCCTTTAAATCAGGTAATCCCAAACCACCTTGTTCTATTGGAAGGAACAACTTATCCCACTTGAATCTTGCCTTCTTCCCCTCCCAGATAAAATCCTTCAACTCTTTATTAATTGCCACCTACAACTTCTCCTCTGGTTGATTAAAAGTATGCCTGATCATTGTGTAAAACTAAAGGGACTAAAAACGTTTTCACTGCTTGTATCTTGATATCCACATCCGTAAAACAGAGCTTCCAGTTTCTCAGTTTTTCTATCAGCTTTTGTTTAGCCTGTTCCCACGTATCCTTAGCTGTCATAACAGAATCATTTTTAACCCACAGCTAAGTACTTCATTTTAACTTGTCCCCATAAATATGGGTATTGACGAACCAAATTCATGTGTGGGTACATAGCCTTTGTTGTATTTTCATTACTTTTTTGTATCCTGAAAAGACTTGAAACAGTCTCAGAATGTTCCATAGCACTGAAGTGTCCTTTACTGGTTTTATCAGGTACAAAATAATATTGAAGGGAAATTAAGCCAACTTTTCTTGATTACCATACCAGTTATATCCTTGAATTTCTCCCTTACTTTATTTGCCAATGATTATAAATGTAACACAAATAACAAAAGGGAAAGAGGACACCCCTGCCTTGTTCCTTTGTTCAAACAGAACTTATCAGAGAAGAACCCCCCCACACACACACACTTTAATTTTTACCTCCGATCCCTCATTTATCCTCCTAATTAACCTTATTGTTGTGTTAGGGAATTTATATGCTTCCATTGTCGTACTCCTAAATCCCAACTTAATCTGTCAAATGCTTGCCATGCATCAAGACCCACTGACAGGAGTGGAATTTTCTTACATTTTGCTTCCCTCTGGATCATCACTGTTAATGTTGTCAAATGTTTCCTTTCCTTCCACAAAACCACATTGATCCAGGTCTGTCAATTTTGGCATCGTCTTTGCCATTCTTTTAGACACTATAGGCATAAACACTTTATAATCATGGTTTAGAATCAAAATAGGCCTATATGAAGCTGGGTCTAATGGGGCTTTACCATCTTTAGGTACTACAGCCACCACAGGTTTCTTCCAGAATGTTGGTGCTTCCCCCTCCTTTTTAAAAAAACTGTTAAAACAAAACTTTGCAGATCTTTATCACTTTCTTCCCTCCTAGCTGCCACACTTCCACAGGAATGCATCTGTTCCTTGAGACTTTCCATTTGGTTATACATCACCATGTTTATCCTGTCTCCTTCTAGTCTGTTAGCAATTGACTGGAGGTTGGAAAGAAAGCCTTGGGCAACCGAGAAAAAGATGATTCTGAGAATGAACCAGGACTGATTTCTGAAAGTTTATGATAAATCCCAGGCTTTGTGACAGACTAACAGTAAACTGGAGGTGCTGAAGCAGAATATCAGGGGATGAAGCCTGAATGAGCAGGCTGTCTAGATAAGGACATGTCTGAACCCCTCTCATCCTGCAGAAGGCAGTAAACAGGAGCAAGGTGGTTTGGTGGATACCCTTGGGGCAGTAGAGGCGGCAAAAGGCAAAGCAGAGAACTAAAAATGCAAGGAAGAAATGGAGAAACTTACAAAACTTCCTATGTAGGTATGCATCCTTAAGGTCCAGAGATATCATCAAGGCCTGGGGAACAAGAAGGAACAGGGTTTTAAGGGCAACGTCTGAAAGGAGATGACCTTTAGAAAGTTATTCAGCTGAGAAAGGTCCAGAGTAGGTCTCCAGATGCCTTCCTTTATGGGAACCAGGAACATCCTCAAATAAAAACCTTTCTCTTCCTGGGTAGGTGGCACAGCCTGAATAGTGCTTTGAGTCAGAAGGGCCTGAAGCAGTTCTGGAAAGAAAGGAAACTGTTCCTTAGGAGGTTGAGGAATGCCTAGAAAAGGGGGAAGGAATTTCCACACCATGAAATATCTCCATTGGATGATGGGCAGAACCCAAGAGTCTTGAGTGACTATTGAACAACTGGAAAGGGATAGGGAAATACAAAGGGATAAAGGAACCTGGCATAGGGAACGGGGAAGCAAACCTGGTTTATCTTGAAAAGAAGGCTCCTGAGAAGTAGGAGTCTGAGTAGACTTGGCTAGAGCATGTGCCTAGAAGTTTTTTAGGTGGAGAGTGGGACTGTCTACGAAAAAGTAGATTTGGATGTATAATTTCTATGAAATTTAAGGATAGGAGAAACAAAAATATGCTTCAATTCCTGCAAGGCTTTGCCTTTGTCCTGGAAGGACTTAAAAAGAGGAGCATCCAACAATTTAGCTTAGATATCATTATGTAAAGCCTATAGGCTAAGCAAAGAATAGTGCCTCAAAACAGAACCAAATGCAACAGCCCCAGAAGGGGCATCAGCTGTATCATAGCAACAGTTAATAGAATAACAAGCCACTTGAGAGGAAGAGCTCAATAACGAAAGGGCTGAGACCTTCCCTTCTTAATCAGGAAGGACAGAAATTGCTTGAGAAGCTGAAGAAAGAAGGGCTAAAACATCTTGTCATACTATTCTGGTAGTTAATAGCCGTAAAAGCCAGGGTGACAGCAGTATAGACCTTTTTGCCAAGATGAACAATGGCTCTACTGTCTTTATCTGAAGGAAGTAGTTTAGTAGAGGGCAAAAGTTTAGAAGGTTTGTCAGAAGATACAGACACTAAAGAGGATCAGTAGAAGGACAGCTGTACAAAAATTTACAATAATCGTGAATTTTGTAAAATCTGTCTGGTTTCTTGGGAGTTAGATGTTGAGAATCAGGGGTAACAGAGGCTGCTGAAAATGTGTCTAAGAGGGCAGCCAAGACTGGAGGGGAACAGCAGGGGTTTGGAAGATTCCATCTGGAGGAGTTCATTAATACCCAATTTGAATCAGAAACCTGTGAACAGTCCCATTTGAAATATTCCATCATGCAGGAAATAGTATCCCCAAAAGAGAGTTTCTGTAAGGGTGAATCTGAACTAACAGAATCCTCTTCCTCAGACCCATAGTCCATAGGAGAAGGAATTTGAGAAGAATATGCAGACTCCTCCTCCCCAGAACCCAAATCCTCCTCTGAGGACTCCTACTCTCTGGGCCTGTTAACAGCAGTAGATGAGCAGGGAGGAGCAGGTACAGAGACTCCCTGAAGTGGCTTCAGAGTCACTAAGGCATTAAAGAACCCCTGAGTAAAATCCTGCCATTCATATTGGGGATTCTTAACAGCAGGGAAAATATACTTGTTTTTTCTTTTGTGAGATGTCTGCCTGAGAAATCCTAGGAGGTTTGGTTTCTTGCCAACACTCAATCAATGTAGTAGGAATCTCCTCCCAGACTAGGCTGTGCGGTATTCCCCTTGGTCCCTCAGATATAATCAGCTGAGGTTATCCCTCAACATCTGGAGCAGAGGTTTGTAAAGCCTCTGAAGACATGTGAGAAGTTGAATCCATGACTGCCTCCAGTGGGGTCGTGGCAGTGGAATCCAAAGCAACAAGTGTACAATCCTCTGGACTTTCACCAGCCGAAAGAAAGACCTATGGAGAGCTGGGACAGCAGCCAAATTAGACCCGAATGTTTTGCCATTTTTCTTGGCAGGTGACTGACCTTCCAGATGGGAAGAGTCTGCCATAGCACCTTGCATCAACAACTTTAGACATTGGTTCTCTAGGTAAACTGATCAGGAGGAGAAGAGATGACTATGAAGGGTCTTAGGGACAAAGACTTTGTACATAGAGCACTGTGTAAGGTCATGAGAAGCACCCAAATAGAAGAGACACTGCTCATGATGGTCTTTGGGGAATCTGCCTCCCGCTCTGACATTTTCCCTTTCTGGATGACATGTATACACACTAAAATAAAAATAACTGGGGCACTTAATCTGAAACTTGGCTCAGCAACCAGCAGAGAGGAAGGAGTGTTCAGATTGATGGCAGAGAAGTTCTGAGGCATATACATCCATATGTCACCTTTATTTTCTATGCTTTGCTTAGAGAGCATAAGTGTGACTTAACATCTGTAAATTCCAAAGGCTTTGATACACTGGACGGACGTTGGGCTATCCTTGGCAAGAAGGTACCTTATAGAAAGAAAGTTGCAACAGTGAAGAGAGGGACATCTGCTGTTCGGTTAAGATTTTGCACCAGTGTAATTTCCAGTTAAATTTAATTTCTTTCTAGCCTAGCCCAGTGTTTGTACTGTGGGGAAGAATCTGTAAATACTCTCAGAGCTCCTACTCTGAATTCACATCTTCCATACCAAATATTTTCATAAATTTCTTCAAAAATCTACCCTCTTCTTTATATTTTCCCTTCTAGTTGCCCCACTGTTGCAAATCAAATTCCAGTCCCCGCCTGTAAATAAAATTCCCTATTGAAAGCTAATTATTTCTCCCAGAATTTTCTTAAGCTCCAGTGTAGCAGTTTTAGATGCAATATAAGCACTTGGCAACGTAATCCTGGTCCCCTGCCAGTAGTCCCTTACTACTACAAATATACAATTATTATTGGGTTTTTTTTGTTTTTCCCTCTTCTGTCACTGTTGGAGCTCATCTGGCAATTAATGTAAATACTCGCCCTTTCCTTTGCCCTAGATATTCCGCTGAATAACCATCCTGAAATCCTTTCTTTATCCAATTCATATGCTCATTTCTTTCCAAATGTGGCACCTGTAGCATAGCTATTTGCTTTCTGCATTTCTTAATGTATTTCATTACTCTTTCTTTTTCTTGTATACTTGTGAGACCATTCACATTCAAAGATAATAGGGAAAGTGTTGCCATTATCATAAGAAGTTATCATTCCCACCTGTTATGCATAACCACTTTTTAGTTGTCTGGTTTTGGCTTTTGTGTGATATGCATACACTAATGTTTGGCAAATTGATCTTTTATACATTTGTTTCCTGTCATATAAATTTGAACCTGTGTCACATCTTACAAGACTTTTTGTTTAATGAAAACCCTCAAACAAACCTTCCCCCAGAACACCCGCATAACTTATTAACTAAATACAAACACACACAACCATGTTTATCTTCAGATCATGAAGTGTAACCCTCCTACTAGGAGCAGTTGTCCCAGACTGACAGCTACACTCACAGGCTTTAATTAACCTATAATGATGGTTATCTGTGCTAAGACGCATGGTATAGCCTGTGCTTCTGCTTATGATGATGTCTGTTTATCTGTTATATATAGTCCTCTCCCAGATGTAGAAAACAAATTGAATGCTTTCAGAGAGCATTCTTTTAACAATTGAAAGAAAATATTCAGTTTTGTTGCCCTTATCAGCTTGCCTAGAACCAGATACAGTTGCCTTCAGCTACACTCTTCTCATGTTGTACTGTGAGCATTTATTTGCTTAAGGAAAACTTTTCATTACATTCAGTGTTTTTTTATTTACTTGCTTCCACTTAAAACTTGTTAGATGAAGCCAATGGCATTAATCCATTCCCCTATACAAAAGTCTAAAAAAAGCATATCAGTTTTACTTGTATCACTCTGTTTTGTTCAGAACCAAACAACCAATGGATGTGTAAGCTTTAAAAAAACCAAAACCAAAAGGAAAAGCTTGCTAGGAAATCCAATGGATTTCCTAGCAAGCTTTTCGTTTTGGTTTCTGTTTTGTTCAGTCTTTCTTCTCTTTTTTGCATTGCATTGCATTGCCTACATTTCTTAAAACTTAACAAGAAGAAATAAGGAAGAAAATATGAGCACCCATTTACTTTTAGTATCTCTATTAGACACAAACAATAACTGAAAAAGCATTGCCATATAATATGCACTGTATTCCATGTTTTATTCAAATACTGTTAAAAGAGAATTGTTTTACTTGCAATTAACCTCTTTCCTTCCTCTTCTCCTCTCCTTAATGTTCTTCCAACCATTGATGACTTGAAGGTAGGGCATATGCTTTGGAATATTTTACAAGTTTAACAATGTCAGATAAGTCCAATATTTCCAGGTTATCTTCCGCCATGTTTCTAACTCACTTTTGTTGGTTAACTTTTGCATTTCCCCCTTAGCATGTTCTACATCAAAAATGACTTTAATCCTCCAAGAAAAAATATTTTGAAGATAGCTGTATATACAGCAGCTTGAATCTCACACCTACTTTTCAAAATTCCCTGATTGCTGGAATAAGTTTACTCTTCCTTTGCCTGGTGTACAGTGAGTAATCATTTTCCACAAATACTCCACTCTCTTCGACTTTTAATACTTTGCCCTTTGGTCACAGTTTTGTCAGAATCAACTTTTTTTCTGGTAGTAGGATTGCACCTTTAGTATTAGAAGTCTTGGCTGCTTTCTCATGGCCAGGTTTGGAGCATACACACATTGTGCCCTTTCAAGTAATACCTCCTGATGTGTAATACCAGTCCAGTTGCATATTTTTGCTTTCATAAAAGTAATACATTTTGTTTCAAGTTTCTCTGGTACAGCAGAAACTCTTGAGTTTTCCCTATGTGCTCTGTCCTCTAATTCTACAATTTTTGAAACATCTCTTCTTGAGCAGTTTTGTTCTCAGCCAACCTTTTCTTCATTTTGACCTCTGATTTTTGCAGTTTATCAGCTCATCTGAATATCTGTTTAAAAGTCTTCCATTTTTTTCCAGCCTTCTTTTTTTTTGCGGTAATATACTCCTTCAGTGTTTCATTTATTTTAATCAGCTCTGAGGACATTTGACTTATTATTTTTCCTCTAGATTACTGGAAGCCATGTCTCGCACCAAAGCTGTCGCTTGAACTGCTTTTCACTGAACATCTGCAGGATTTTTCCTAGCTAGTGTTTTCTCCTCACTGTTTTCTTTTCATTGTCTATGAATTTCTTCTTTGGTCTGCATCCAGGCAGCACACTTACTTGTCAATAACTGAAATTTACCCCCAAAAAATAAAATTCACTGTCTCTCTCTTTTCTGAGTTTTTGTTTTTACACTGGGAGAGCTGAAATTAAGCTGTTAGTCAGAGTGCGGCCATCTGGCAAGTCTATTTTCTGGTACAGTTAGTAAAATTAAAGAATCCTTTAAATAGGATAGAAGGGAGGGTTTAGAGCCACAAAAAGTTACAATGTCCTCTTTAATCTGACTTCCCTGAAACACCTGGTGATACCTACTTTGGGCTTTGGAGGATGCATTTAATTTAGTGAATTCAGGTTCTCAGCCTCATGTACCAAAAAGCCTGACAGGCTGTATAAAGTATCTGATTCACTTATGTACCTCTTTAGAAATCCCTTAGCTAACTTGCCTATCAAACTTGGTGTACTCTGCTTCACAAGTTACAGAACTTTCAATAAAATGCTCCTATGATACTGTTTTCACTGTTTCAAGGGCTGATGCCACAGGCTGTGTAATGTAAAGTTATGCCTGTGTCAGGCTTCAATGTGTCCCTCAAGTTGTCAAATTTCAGATTTCGAATGCCCTTCTTAGAAAAAGAATTTTTTTTTTGCAGTTGCTCAGCAGAAGTCCTTAAAATGTTAGAGGTAAGTTAATGCAGGAGGTGAAACAGCTTTTTCTTTTACATAGTCAACCCCCCCCCCCCCCATATGGCCGGGTGTTATCTGACACTAGTTCTCTCAGCTCACTACCACATTTCTACCTTCTTTGATAGTCATGCCTGATTATTGCAGGTCTTTTGTCATGCAATCCATTCATCTCTTTGCTAAATGTTCTCATTTCCTCTTGCCTTAATCCTGTCTCCCCCAAATCATCTTCACCAAGTTGTCTTCTTTCCGTCACATGTGCCCAAACCACTATAATCCATTTTCTTTGATCTTCTTGCAATTGGAGTTAGTTTGGATTCTGCTTTTCTGTTGACATTTCTTTGTCTATCCTACAATGTGCCTCCTGCAACCCATCTCAGGCATCATCTCCATCACATCTAGCTTCATGCACTGCTCAGGTTTACATACCATATGGAAGTACTTGTCACACCAGTGATTTGTATACCTTACTTTTCAGCTTCTTTTGCTTTCTTCTGTAATACATTATCCCTGGCACTCTGTGCCAGTTGGCTGTAGCCCCTCTAATTCTGGTTTTGTTCTCCTCATTCAGATTTCTGTTCTCCTGGACCACTTCTCCCATTTACCTGAATTTGTTAACCTGTTCTACAATTTTCCCTTCTGTCTCAGTTTTCAGTTTCTTCTGATTTCCACCAGCTGCTGCCACATCTTGTCTGTTTTCAGTTTCATCCCACGTGCCTTCAGTTTTACATTCCATTCACCTGTTTTTTGCTAATGTTCCTCTTCGGAGTCTGCTTGCAGTGCAGCTTCATCTACATACATAAACTTTGTTGATCCATGTGCTGATGTAGTCCATCACTAGTATGAACAGCAGTAGGCTCAGAGCTGAACTTTTGCGCACCATACTCGTACTGGCAACCCCTCTGTGAATCCAATCACTGCTCAAACTTGCGTCGTTGGGTCATTGTATGTAGCCTTTACTAATTCTACCAGTGTTTCCGGGATTCTGAACCAAGTCAGACTTGTGACCTTGTCATTTACTTTCTGCAAGTCTAAGAATGCCCAATTGAGCTTTTTTTTTCATCTATACCTTTTTCTCAACTGTTTGTCTCCCTGTAAACTTCTGGTTGGTTCTGTTGCATTCTGTTTTGAATGTGAACTGCTCGTATTCCGTCTTAATTACTATTGCTCTGACTGTTCATTTTTCAGTCACCCTCCACATTTTCATCCAAGGAATTTGATACCTCTGTACTGTCTCTTTCAGCTGTCCCTGAGTACCACAGGAACTATCCTTCAAGCCCTTCACCTTTCTTCAGAAAACCTTTCAAACAAAGTCAACAAAAGTTCTTTAAACAACAATACAAAAATAAGTAGCAACGGGACTACAAATGATTTATGAGTGTTCCTTCATTGAAGGTTGTGCGTTAGGCCCAGCAAGCCAGCACGTAAAACTCTACTGCCAATCATTAGCGGACCTGAGTTCCGCTGTGGCGACCCCTAACCGGGAAAAGCCAAAAGACACAAACAAACTAGGCTAGCTGCCCTTTCAGGCTGTTGTAAGCCTAGCTACTTTCATATTTTGAGCTCAAAATAACCTATCCTATTTGGTTGTAGATTGACCTTGCCCATCCCATGGTTGATAATTATATATTACACCTAATGAGAATAACAGCACTGAAATAAATAGGACATGCTGGAGGTACAGATTCATAACCCAGAGGCTCCCTTCACTCTGGAATAAAATCCCAGTCCAGGTTAGGCAGAGTCCCTCATTGACTCTCTTCAAGAGGAATCTTGATGAGTGGATGGGAGATCGTAGGTTTACCCCGGGTGTCACTTCTGTGTCACTGTTAAACAGAAGCACAGTATACTAACCTCGAAAAAGGGCATAGCAAAATAAATTTAAAATGGGTGGCGAAAGCCAAACACATTCTGGCTAGGCTTATAAATGCCGTAGGGCAGATAGCCTAGTATGAACCTATGAACTGGGATCATTGATAATTTGTGGGGACCCATGCATGGAATAAAGCATTTAGGAGCTGCATCTGTCCATTAGTAGTAGAACAGGGAGCAGTCCTTGAGTACATTTTCCGTTTCCTATCCATAGATCTAAGTTGTGCTTCAATATGGATGGGATAATTTTTTTGTGGATGAGGAGTCAGTGCCACAGCAGAAGCAGCAATCCTTGCAAGATGTATACCTGTCCCTCCAAAAAGTTCTGTTGATATTGCAGAAGAAATAAACTTTTGGCTACCCTTTAGTAGGTTTTCATCCCGGTGTCCTCCGGTTCTTCCTTAACTTATAACTGTATTAATGTACATCATTTAGCCAGACATGTTGACTTTTCTGCCTACTTTTCATTCAGCTGATAAGATTTCGTTGCTGCCTGTGGCCTTCCTTTGTACAGATTACATCATGCTTTTAGTGACAGCGTTACTTGAATGCTGATTTTTAAAAGGTCACATTCATAGCGCACTGTTGAGAAATGATTGTGAAATGGGTCCTTGTTAGAGAGAGTGTATTTGGTAAGAAATGTACACAGACTTAAATCTGTGTTCTTCATTTTCTTTATGTATCGTACGATGTTTTATTCATTGATTTCAAGGATGCTGTTTCTGCTGTGCTTCTGTACACTCGTAATACAGCTGGCTACCATTATTCGCTTGGCCAATGTCAAGCCCAAGTTCTTAGTCTTGGCTGCTGTTAATGACTTGCAAGTCACTGCTTTCCTGATGTTGATTGATTGTGATTACCATTTCTCGCCCCTTGATGATCGAGCTGCCATTTGCCGTTTACTCCCATGGACCCCACTCCCTCACCCAGTCCTTCCATGTCCAACCTACAGTCAAAGTCTGGTTATCTGGGTTATAGTCAGGGCTTATAACAAAAGGCTGTACTGAGCTGGGCTAAGTGTAAGACTGTGCATCATTTACAAAACATGCCATCTTTGGTTACAGACTCTTGACTTGTTTGATGTGCACCAGTACTTCTTTTTGTATCAGAAATGGAAATTTGAATATTTATCATTCATTCCATGTAGATTTTTGTTAATGCTTTAAGTGCAAATGTAGCACTTATGTTTTATAAGAATTATTACCCACTAATTTCTTATATCTGGACATGCTTTTCATTGTTTGTTGTGGAGCTTTTCTCCCCAGCCCTCCGCTGAAAATGGACCTGTGTGCAGTCGTACTCTCCCAGTCAACAAATGTAAATAAATAAATAATTTTACTTGCTAGCACTTTAAGATGGTTGCAGCCACAGCCTACCAGCTATTTAACATCCTTTTGGTGAAATTGTAATGTATGCTGTGGATCTTCATTTGTCCATGTAAATGCATGCTTTTGTTGTAAAGTAGTTCCTTTTATGCCAGAAGTAGCTGCTTCCTGCTGTAAATTACTACCTTTTTTCAAGTAGATGTTTTAACTGGTGTTATGTTTGAAGCTGCCATTGTAGTATCGACATCTTGGATTGTCAAGTCCAGTCCTGAGCCAGGTTTTGCCTCTGTACTGTATGGCATGTTTAATTAATGTTGTTTTCCCCTTCTTTGTGAGGTAGTTAACTGCTCTCCACTGTTCCAAAGATAACAAGATATTTTCCACCCTTTGAGAAGCAGGTATAATTAATCCCTAAATAGTTAATAAAGTTGCCCTGCCACTGGGTGTATTCTCACCTTCCAATAATAATTATTCTGTACATTACTTTTCTGTAGAATATAACAGAGTACTTAAAATATTCCTTTCATTTCTGTGAATGTTGTCTTAAATGTTGACTGTAACTTTCTAGTGCTACTTGCCCAGAATTTGAATTTGTATGTGTTATGCCTGCTAAATTTTTGGTAGGTGGTCTGTGACTTTTTCATCTCAACAAATGAAGCGATTTTACTTGTGCTGCTGGGACCACATAAGCAGTGGTAAGAGACTGAGTCTTTTGGGTCTGGCTTGTGGGGATTGAAGCTTTGCAGGTAGGTTGTGTAGGTAAGGATTTGTCCACAATAAGGGGCATCTCTTTTGGATAACGTCAGAGAATATAAAGAACTCTGTGCTTTGCTGTACTGAATGTTATTTCACTTAATGCTCATAGTGATGTCATCACTGTTTGAGCTTAAGAGGGTACTTTAGCTTCTGAGGAATGACTTATCCATTGTATTAAAAGAAAAATTACAATTGTTAATTGCGTGGCATGCTCACGAAGCACTGATGCAAGGTCTTGAACTCCTGTTATTTATTTTATTTATTTTTTAAAAATAACGGTATCAATTGGCACATACTATCTTTCAGATTCATGGGTTAGAGGAAGGTGATAGCAAATCATGCCGAGACAGAGAAAAGGAGGTAACCAACATGAAGCTTTATTCTCTGCTGTTTTCTGTACTGTGGATTTGCAGGTGTTTACTGAAAGGTTAGAAAGGCATGCAAGACTGTTTTATACTGACAGAAAAGTCTTGTTCGGTGAAGACTGAAAATGATGAATTAAAACAACAACAACACAGTGACGATGCTTACATTGTATTTTCTCACTGATAAAGGAAACAAGCCTGTCTGGTCTGCCATTTAGGTACATTTAATATTTTACCTCCCCATCATTTCCAGCTTCATCCTAACCCTTTTGCACCTGTCCCACTCTCTCATGAATACCTCTGTTGATTCCCTCTACAGCATCTGCTTTGGGATTGATGCCTTTGACGGATTGATTTTAGTGCAAAACAAAGCAATCACACTTGTGGATCTTTTAGTAATAGGGAAGTAGTGATGTTAAAATGGCCGAAACGAAGAAGCTGCAAAGAATAATAAGAACAGCAGAAAGGATCATGGGCACTAGTCTTCCTACCTTACAGGAGCTCTAAGATCGTGGTCACTAGTCTTCCTACCTTACAGGAGCTCTGAGATCGTGGGCACTAGTCTTCCTACCTTACAGGAGCTCTGAGATCGTGGGCACTAGTCTTCCTACCTTACAGGAGCTCTGAGATCGTGGGCACTAGTCTTCCTACCTTACAGGAGCTCTAAGATCGTGGGCACTAGTCTTCCTACCTTACAGGAGCTCTAAGATCGTGGGCACTAGTCTTCCTACCTTACAGGAGCTCTAAGATCGTGGGCACTAGTCTTCCTACCTTAAAGGAGCTCTAAGATCATGGGCACTAGTCTTCCTACCTTACAGGAGCTCTAAGATCGTGGGCACTAGTCTTCCTACCTTACAGGAGCTCTAAGATTGTGGACACTAGTCTTCCTACCTTACAGGAGCTCTAAGATCGTGGGCACTAGTCTTCCTACCTTACAGGAGCTCTAAGATCGTGGGCACTAGTCTTCCTACCTTACAGGAGCTCTAAGATCGTGGGCGCTAGTCTTCCTGCCTTACAGGAGCTCTAAGATCGTGGGCGCTAGTCTTCCTACCTTACATGAGCTCTAAGATCGTGGGCGCTAGTCTTCCTACCTTACAGGAGCTCTAAGATCGTGGGCACTAGTCTTCCTACCTTACAGGAGCTCTAAGATCGTGGGCACTAGTCTTCCTACCTTACAGGAGCTCTTTGAATTGAGATGTAAAAAGAGATCCGTGAAAATACTGAGTGACACTTGTCATCTAGTGTATGGTTGCTTCACTAAACTTGCTTCTGGTAGAAGGTTACTGAGTATCCGCTACAGGACCTCCAGATTCATGAACAGTTGTTATCCAACTGCAATAAACTCATTAATGCAGACGTAAATCTGAATGTATCAAAACTATAATAGACTGTTACACTCATTCTTTTTTTTCCATACAGTAATTCTCTTTATTTATTCCATACTAAAATTAATATATTTTCATTCAAGTGCAATTCCAATCACTTTCTTATGTGCAATATCACCCAATCTCACCTCTGTGTATAGTATATTTTCTTTTCATGTTTTAATTATGTAGTAGTCAGTGTTGTCCAGTATAAATAGTGTACAAGCATGTGCGTCAGCTAACTAAATGTTTACTTTTGTACTACAGTTATTGTTTATTCTTTAATACCTATCATGTCTGTCTTTTTGTGTTTGTTTTCTACTGTAAAAGAGCGGACACTCACAATTTTGTTTAGGTAGCACTTGTGTTTCCTAAATGACAATAAAGCTTCTCTGAATCTTTAACAAATTGGAGGAAGAGCTGAGAAATGTAATTTCCAGTAAAAT